>NW_010416384.1:11620-20369 GCF_000710305.1 Buceros rhinoceros silvestris | reverse complement strand
AAAAAAAAAACGGGGGGGGGGGGCAAAAAAAACCCCCCACCTCCTATAGCAGTGAATATTGAGCCATTCTTGCATTGTTCAGTCACTGTCAATGTCTGTGACAAGATATGCACCAGACCCTTGTACCAGTTACTCTTGCTTCTTCTTTCTTGCCACTTTAGATAATGAGTTAGGTCATTGACTTTTTTAAAACATTGTTGGCCTGCTTAGCTGTTTCTTTGTTCCCACCAAGAGTATCTTCTCTGCCTTAATCACTGAGGACCTTTTGAGCACTGACTCGGTGAATAGGAGGACTCAGACTCTTGCATAATAAATTCAAGAAATTCCAGGATCTTCTGGCTTATTTGGCTGAGATAATTCAAGTAGAGGCTTCATAATCTTGTACAAGGTTTTCAGTGTATTTAAGCTTTAGCAAGGAGGCACAGTAGCTTTTTGTGTTACTAGTGAGCAAATTACTAGAGCTGTAAAAAGACCTGTCTCGCTCTGTTCTTTCTTCACTGAAGAAGTAAACCTTCAGTGGTCTTACCTGTAAAAGGACAGTTGTTACGTAAATCCACGAAAAGAGGGGCTTTAATATTTTACTGGCTTTCTAGTATTATTGCTGAATACGAAAATCCAGTATTTTAACAGGAGTTGTGAGGCTCACACGTGCTCATTCTTCTCCCATCCTATCCAGGTTTATAATTAGCTGGTAGCAAACTCTATCCAAAGTGCATCAATTAAAAGTCTTATGGTAAATACTCATTGAATGACTATGCAAACCAACTTCTTTTCTCTTTTTTTTTCCTCCCTTTTGATTTACTGTACTAGACAAATGAAAATGATCTGAGGATGTTTTTTGCTCACTATGGCACTGTGAAAGGAGTGAAGATAGTAAATGACCGAGCTGGAGTATCAAAGGGGTTGGTATAGTAGAATAAGCGTGTGGGGATTGAAACTTCCTGCTACTCGTGTCAAGAATAAGAATAATTCACACATAAACACTATCTCTGCCTTGCTCCTCTTTCTGAGAACTCACTGTAATATAGTGGATAGTGCTTGTGGAAGTGTGGAGCATTCACAGTTGTTGCTGTGCTATGAAGTACAGTATAATAAAAAAATACCATCACAAGTGTCTCATTTTGAGCACCCATAACAGGTGAGAGCTTTCAGTCATAACAGAAATGAGCAAACTAAAGACATACACCAAGAAATAAGGACAATACAGAGCTGTGCGTAGCCGCCTACGTGGACTACTTGTTCATTGCATAGGAACAGTAATATATTACTATGTACTTAATTTAACATCCTTGTTACAGTCTACATACTCATGTTTTTAAGATTACAGTTGTTACTGCCATCTTTATTTCTATGATTGATTTTTTTCCCATTAGTTAACTTTTAATCACTTGCACTTCTGTATCTGTTTGTAAATATGAACTTCAGAGGCTTAACTTCTCTAATTTTTATTTAGATACGGCTTCATTACTTTTGAAACTCAAGAAGATGCACAGATGATTTTACGAGATGTAAGTGATAATCCCTGTTATGATTATTGCTTAATGAACTACTTCATTTCATGTTAGACACTAAGTAGCCCTGTTCGTCTGATCCTCTTCTGTCTGCCAACTTGCATCTGAAGATCTGTGGCGTTTGGTCTGTATGATTAAGATGGTTTAGAGAGATCAAAGGTTTGATACTGAGATCTGGGAATACTATTCAGGGAAGCAGGCCTTCAGAACACTTTCAGGTTTTGCAGAGCAGTATTAAAGACATGCTGACAACTGAAAAAAAAAAAAAGGTTGATTTACCCTCTTCTGTTGTATTAACAAGTAGTGACTTCAGTGTCAATTTAAAAACGAAGACAAGGTTTTAACTTACGTGATGCTAGCTTTCTGTTGTAAGCAAAACAGCTGGAAAAGAGTGTGGCTTTACTTGTGTGTACCTAACGCTTTTTTATTAAGAAGTTCTTCTGCAACAGTTTTGCCTTACTGGGATATCTGTTTCAGTGTGCTTTTGTTAGCGTGGATGTGAGGAAGTTTTAAGGCAGTCCTGTGGGGATATGGGCATCTTTTCACATTCAGTCTTTATAATCTGGCCTTTTTCATAGACTTACTTGTTGCTGTCATATTTTGTAAAATAATGTCATGAATGTGGAAAAAAAACGTAATCTCTATCGTTGAAATTGTCTGTTTGTGTATATGAGATTTTACAAAAGCAGTAAATACATGAGAATTAAAACTGCAAATCAATTTTGACAATTATAGATACCAGTTGTTAGTGAAGAGGTTCCCTGAGGAGTAAGTAATACTTGGAATTCCTAATGGTGAATTTTGTGTATGTGAAGTTTAAGGTTAGGATAGAAAAGGGATTAGTATAGCTTTGGGGTTTTTTGAGATGCACTATAGATAATAAGCAGGGGAGGGTGAAACCTACTAAGTGCCTTGTCTGCTTCTGATTTTTGCTTCTTGGATGTCTAGATACGTGTAGAAAGTAATGTTGTCTTTCTTTAATTCTAGGCTGAAAAACTTAAGTATAAGGATAGGAAATTGAATATTGGTCCAGCAATAAGAAAACAAAAAATACGGAGTCCTCGTATGTATTTTTAATTGCATTAGTATATTATGTAAGTGTCATTATGAATGGAAGTGCAAGATGTGCCTGGTCTTGCGCTGTGTTAATGCTGTGCACAGAATACACTCAGAATGGTTTGCAGGGGAAGTAAGTGCATGCCAGTGGAAATGTCTGCAGTTGAAAGACAAAGATCCATCAGTTTTTGGCATAGTAGGGCATGCTGGTTTGTCATGCCTCAGTAAGGGCTGTGTGTCAGAGACAGAAAACACATTCCTGTTACAAGTGCAGCAGGGAATGAAGTGTACTCTTGGAACTCTCCTTCACTGTCCTAATGGTATCTTTTGGAAGATTAAAGAAAAAAACTTGCTTGTCATCCATCTGAGAACAATATAGAAGAAATTCGGTTTAGTTCTAAAGTTTTCTTTAGTTGTTACAGTCACATTATCAACTAGAAGTAGTTCATATGTACACTAACACCGTTGGTGCAGACGGGAAGTTTCCCTTTCTCTCCCCTTGTGCATAGGTATGCCTTTCTCTCTTGTAAATGTACAGGATGGTGTTTGCCCAGGGAAATGGAATTCTTTGTTCCAGCTGTAGAGTTTCTTTGCTCTGAAACTATCCAGCATGGTCTTTCCTCAGTCATGATCAAGAGGTTATGTGGGCGTTTTTTTATGCTGTGCTCTATTTTCCTTTTCTTTTTTGACTTGGACTTTCTCAATTGTATTGCCTGACCTGTGGCGCTTTCTTCCTCTGACTCTTGTGCGGAATGTGAGTATTGATAGGAGAGGGGCATATCTCTGACTCTGTGTTTTAATCTACAGTGTTGTCTGTCCATAAAGTGGCACTTCCTTGTGGCACTTAGCTTTGCAAGGGAGGTGAAAAACTAAAGCTTGCTCAGTGATCTTCTTTATATTGAGTTCTTCCTGAGTTTTCTTCAATGCTGTGTTACTACTTAATGTGATTTCAAGGTTTCAATTTCAGTTACAAAATTAATTTTCCTTTTTGTCTACAGAAGTCTTTTTATATTTGGGACCGAAACTTGTCTTCGTGTTTGACGTGAAGTCCTGTCCCATCCTCCTCCCAAAATGCAGATAGAAATAGAGTCGAGGTGATCTCAAAGGCAATGTTTGAATAAGAATCTTTGGACAGGGATGGATACCCCTTTCTTTAAGTGATGCTTGCTGTCAGTACCTGTTAGAGGGGTGTGCAGATGGAACTGCTGCTTTGGGATCAGACCATGCTGACTTACAGCCTCTTCTGTAGCAGCAGCAGCACTGCTGAAAAGTGTCCCTGTTGCTGACATTAGATGGCAGGCTATGCGCCCTCACTGAAACACAGCCTTCGTGTGTTGAGAAACCAGGCTGCACCTTGTAATTAAATCATTCTGTTGGTTTTAGTGCTTGAATCCTGTTTCACCTAAATAGGAATGTGTGGAAGTTACCAATAAGAATCGCCTACAATATGAGGCTGTCTTTGGACATCCGAAGATTAAAAACATATATATTTGCTGGTACCTGGAGTTCTCTGTGTTTGGTAATGCATATCCATGTCATCTTCTGCACCCCTTCCCACCTTTCTCTGGAGAAATCCTGTGACCATCTGCTTTCACAATGTTGTGTTTGAGAGGGAATGGAGATGGCGCTAGGCACACTGTTTAATGTTCTTTCCTTTGAGTGCTTTGCTTCTCTGAAGATCAAAATGATCTTTTCTTCTTTTTTTATGACCTACATGTCTAAACTCTAAAATATTAATTCCAGGTGCTCCTGTAACACCAGAAGCTGGTTCAATGTACTTTACTTCAAGTGGATATCCTTATATTTACCGTAATGGAGTGGCTTATTTTCATACGCCTGAAGCTGCTTCCATTCAGCAGCCATGGCCAGTAAGTAACTTATTTTTGTATATATACTTTTCTATGGACCAGGATGAGTGCAGCATTTAAGTCCTTCCTGCTTTCAGTTTCTTTTGGTTGTGCCTCATGTTTGATCTTTAAGTGACTTCCTTATATTAGTCTGGTTATTTTGTATTTTTTAAATATTACTTAAGTTTATTGTTCTTCTACAGAAGACACATCTTTTGCTTTGATGCGACCTGTCGAACAGGGCATTTCAGAATCAGTGTGGGCCCTACTCAGGAGAAGTTTGGTTTTACAAAGGAGTTGTTGGTACTTGTGATCCTTGATTGGCTCGATTTGTTACTCTGTCATGAGTGAGGCGTTCTTGGGTGCAAACTATTATTTTGAGGATGAAAAGAGAGCATAATACTAGGTTAGCAAAGCAAAAGTAAAATTGGGTAATTTTATGGTCATTCATGTACCTTTTTCAAGGATGCTTGTTTTAGGAGCAATATAGTTCTGCAGATTAATTAATTGTATTTAGTAGGCTTGGGGAGCTTGAAGAGAATTTCTTGGGAAGTACAGGAAGGAGTTGCCAGTCATTTCAGTGTTTTTTACAGCAGGGATAGATTGCAAGACTGATGGGTGTGCATGAGGCCCAGGACCTACAGAGGGGATCCATCCTGACCAATTTCTCTAAAAGCAGCATTCACAGAGAGGATGTACATACCCTCTGTATAGACGAGTGGAAAATCACATATTGAGGGAAAAACTCCATAGAGGGATTACTAATAAATAAAAACAAACTTTCCCAAAACAGCGATGAGGGCAGTAATAGATTCTTCTGTGTTGTTTGTTTTGGCACTGTAGAATCGTGGTATTTAGCCTCTGTTTTAATCAATTAGCTTCTAAGATGTTTGCTCTTCTAACAGAGGCATGATGCAGTGCCTTGTAGTGCCCTCTCAGGTTTAGAGGAGAAGCATAAATACCTGTTCGCATATTTTAAAGTCTGTTTGAAGTACATGTGCTATGTAGTTCTGGAGAACTTGCTCAAATCCTGTCTTTTGGGAAAAACAGTGAATGTTTACTGTGTTCTAATAATGAACTTTGCTCTGGTGACTTGGCTCAGATTCACTGTGTTTCAAACAAATAGCATGAAATCTTTCGAATTACAGTTGTTTTTTACACATTCTTAGTTTTCATTGTTAGGAAAGTACCTATATTAAGAAGTTCAAGAAAAAAACACAAATACGATGTTACAGAGAACATTGTTCAAATTGAAAATATTAATGTTTTTTGGAGTGTATCATGCATGTATAACAGTGCAGGTTTGGTCTTTTTGTCTATTTTGTATTCTGCATTTCTATATACGGTAGAATGAATTAAAGTAGTTTAGGAGCCATTGCTTTCCTAAATATTTGCAGGAATGAGGGAATTTCCTGACATGGGAATTGCACACACTAGCTTCATCTAATCAGAACTAGAGGTTCACAGTGCTATGTTGTCCTCTGCCATGGCCATGTATTTTGCTCCCTTCTCTTTCACTGGTGTTTCTATGGTGTTTCTAAATTGGGCTCCCACAAAACCCAGGCAGTTTCTAGCTGATGTAGCTCCCTAAACTGCTTCACTGTCAAATCAGAGGAATGCTGGGACTGGTGTGAGGTAGGGAATGGAAAAGGCAAGATGGGGTTGTGGCTGTGAGGAGGGTAGGAATACATCAGTGACAACTTAGATTAATGGCCTAGTGCTTTCTGGAAAATAATGAGTAAATATGCCAGGAGTTTTGTTTTGTCTCTAATGCAGGCCCTTAGAAACAGTAGTTTTGAAGATTCAAAGTATAAGTACAAACTTGGTCAATCCATTTTCAGAAGGGGAGGTGGTACAGCACTATAAGAACAGTTCTGGAGTACTACTAGGAGTGACAATTTATGAAATTGCTGCATTAAGACTTGTAACTTTTTTCTTTTTAAGTCATGCCCTGTTTCCAGTTCACCTGTGATGGCAGCACAACCAGTTTATCAGTCTCCTACATACTATTACCAGGTATCTGTTTGAAAAGGAGTTTCAGACCATCAGTATTCCTTCCAGCTATGCAGTTTTATTCGCAGCACTGTCTCAGGTCTGTTTTCTTAGGAAATAAAACTGTTCAAAATAGTCATATAAAACATAAGCTTTCAATAAAATGCCGTTCTTTTCACTGGAATATGATTTTTTCTGCTTATGTAACTACATGGAAATGTAATAAATAGAAATTTTCTTTGGTGTTTCTGGGTAACTGGCTTAGTGCCATCCTTAACTTTTATCTTCTAAACCAAACTCCTGCTCAAGCAAGGCTGTTTAGGCTGGGTTTCTTGGGAGCTTGTCCAGCTGAATTTTTTAGTATCTCCAGCAGTGGAGATTCCAAAACCTTTCTGGATGGCCACTTCAATACTTGACCTTTTTCATGGTTTAAGATTTTTTTTTTCCTTACAACTAGTTAAAATTTTCAGTGTTCTGGCCTGTGTTTCTTGTGCTCTGAACACCTCAGAGGCTGGCTCAGTCATGTTTCTGTGACTGTGCAGTGATTATCCCTTCCCATCTTTTTCTTTCTCAAGGCTGAACAAACCCAATTCTCTCAGCATCCTAATATGTCTGTTCTCCAGTCCTCTAACCATCTTGGTGGCCCACCACTAGATTTATGCAGTATGTCCATGTTTAATTTGTGTTGGAAAGTTAATGGCATTTCATCTCTTCCCTTACTAGACGTGCTTCTTAAATGCTTCAGTATTTTAAAAGCATTTGGAAGCGGACAAAACTATGTTCTCGAATTATTTGGAGGCTTAATGAAGTTATATTTCTTTTTTAATAATTTATTGTAGATATGAGATGGTTTTGATTCTAGTATGGTGGGAAATCTAGGATGTGTATGCATATGTTCTTAATTGTATAAGTAATATCTTTTGTTTGGATTTAGGCAGTAACACAGTGTCTTCCAAGTCAGTGGTCTGTTCCACAGGTAAACACAGTTCATATTTGCAGCATTTTACCAGTAGTTTGCATCTAGTTTAAAGGTATAGTATGCTTATCTAACAGTGAAATATCCCGCTTTTCACAAAACTGTTGAAATAAATACGAATTGTTGTATTTTAGTGATGCATTTGCAACAGGTGGGTTTATGTGAAAACAAAAATACTGTATTATGTTTCTGTGATCTTGAGAGAGTCATTTTTATAAATTCTAGGATTTCTCTGACACCACTCTCCAAAATGTAAATAAACTCTGAAAAATGTCAGAGGACATCTCTGTTTTATTCTACTACCTGACCTTTCTACCCACTTCCCCCTCGCTTTCTTTAAAAGATTAATTTGATACTTTTTTTAAAGCTTTATCTTTGATTATATATAGCAAAGGTAACTGTAAGCTTTGGTATTTATAGTGCATAAATCATGTGGTTTATGAAAATAATGTGTTTTATTTCAGTCTCCTGCCTCTTCACTTTCATTCTTGTATGTGCAACCATCTGAAGCCATTTATCAGCCCCCAGGGATTGCCCAGGTAAGTGGATGCGTGCCTCCACCTCTCCTAGTGGAAGTGGCAGCTCCTGAGCTGTATTTATAACAAGTTGAAGTGTTTATCTGCCATTGAAAAACATCATCTTTCAGTCTAAGCATCGTCAGTTCAGAGCACTTACATCAACTGTTCCCTGTACTTACCCTCCACACCCATGCTGCTGCTGTTAAATCATTTCAGTTGTCCTCAACTTAAAGCATCTCTTCCAGTTTTCTAGGAGGCTGCTTTGATTCTGAAATATTTGAGAGGGTCAGGAATGTATGACAAGCAGCAGTGTGAAGACTAGTCAATTTTTTTTGTTTGAAAATAACATTTAAATAAAATTCTAAGAGCCAGACTCTTAGAATGCTGGAGTAGTCTACCCAAGCTGTAGTAGTTTTCTGAAGTAATTCTTATTCTGTATGAGTAGAAGCCTATCTCCAAATATTCTGAAGGTAAGAATGAATGAATGAAGAGTAGCTGAATGACTAAATTTTCTATACCAATAGCCTTTTTAATGTTTCTTA
This sequence comes from Buceros rhinoceros silvestris, assembly GCF_000710305.1. NCBI lineage: Eukaryota > Metazoa > Chordata > Aves > Bucerotiformes > Bucerotidae > Buceros > Buceros rhinoceros. The sequence goes on along the minus strand of NW_010416384.1, from coordinate 11,927 downwards.
AGAATCTTAATGTACAATAAAGCTGTTTCTTCATAACTGGCTATTTAAAATGATAGTAAATAATTGTCCACAGAAAAACCTACTAAAAAATTGTAAATGTATTACGATTAATTGGTACTGCTCCTCTTTGATAATTCATCCTCAGTAACAGGGGTGCAAAAAAAAAAGGTAAATTAGGACAGTAATCATGTATTTTTACAGAAGTTGAAGATTATTTTATTGGTACAAGACAAGTTCCAAAACTGATATTTAAAAAAGAAGAAAAAACCCAAACAAGTCTTGCATTATTCAGTAGCTCTGTAGGGAA
>NW_010416384.1:1619-11547 GCF_000710305.1 Buceros rhinoceros silvestris | reverse complement strand
AGGGAAATTGCTTAGGTATGTCAGGATTTCCCACTTAAAATATTTTAAAGTGCATATATATCAGTATTTATTATATAATCATAAACCAGTAACACTAATAATAAGATTTACCTTTTGTATTTCATGAATCAGATATCAACTTACACAGAAATATAAAATCTGTGAGCACTAAGAAAAAACATGGAAATAGGTCAGGAATATTTGGATGTAATGTGCAGTCAGTTTTCAGGTACATAATGTGTTCATGTAAAAGGAAGCACTAGTGGAAATGCGAAGATGGTGTAAAATTCAAAGAAAAGCCTGTGTGTGATTTGTATGTAACTATCTTTTAAGTGTGATAATGCTGGGAATTACAGTTCAATATGTTACACAGTTCAATAATCTACACTTTTAAACACTGTTCTGATTAGAGCTGAACGAAGTGGATTTGTAGTGAAGCATCATCGTTCTGTCAAGGAAAATGCTTTTCGACACTGACATAGATAAACTAAATTTACCAAACTTTTGTGCAGCAGGAAAGACATAGATTTATATATTGAAATCTTGGGTTTTAAAAAAGTCAGTGGCCACAATTTGAAGTTTTAAGAAATCTAAATTAATCTGAGTGGTTTGCAAAAACAATTGTGGAACAAGGTTTTCTGCTCTTTTTTTTTGTTTTTGTTTAATATTGCAGCTGTATTCTGACCATGGGGTTCAAGCACCACTTTACTAGCCTTGTGCCCAGAGTGCCATAGCCATGCCTACACCGGTGAGTATCAGACTAAGGCAGTTAAAGCAAGCATGATAGTGTTGCTGTCCCCTTTCTTGAAGGGGGATAGAAAGAGAAGAGTGTCACAGATGAAAAAGTATTTCATTAATGACTCTGCAATGGAAGCAGAAATGTTGCAGAAAAACTGAGGTTTTTCTTCACTTGAGGCTTTGTTGCAGAGGAGATAGGTAATACATATTTGTGAACTATTTAAAAATGGAAAAAATGGTTTTTTAGTGGAAAAAACCCCACCATGACAAGTTACTTTAAAACTTGAGATGCAGAGAAAACTACAAATGAAAAGTGTGTTTTGAGAGAAAACAATGAACCTCGTTCAGTTCTTTGAGATGTCTTTTACACATCCTTGTCTCTGGTTCTTGAAGCTGAATTCTATTATTTGCAGCCTTAGATAAACACCTCATGTTGTGGAGAGGTGAGGTTTTGGAACACTGAGCATGAAAACCTCTCCCGCTTGGCTGCCTGTGGGTGTGTTTCTGTGCGGTTCTGATTTTGAATGGCCATTCTAAGATGTGATCCTTCCATGTCACCTGATGCAGGCTGTTGGTTTTTTTGGGCCCCATTTTAAGGTCCTTTTGCCAAAATTAATAAGGTTGTTAACACAACATATGAAATAATGTCTGAACTAGATTCAGCCCAGATTGGCCTGATAACAAAGGACTAAAGGAATCAGTAGTTTTACTTGATACTACAGCACTTTTCTGTGAAAGATGCTCACACAACTACAAATGACAGACTAAATATGGATGAATCAAAGCCATGTTGTAGACTGTCTATATTTTTCATTTATTTCTTTGTTTCATTTAAGAGAAGAATCTTCTCTGTACTATTGTGTAACAATAGCTACTAAATATTTCCTGTAGAGGGGACATCAAGTGTCACATTAAGTGAAAATGCAAGTACTCCAGTTAAAATGGAAGGTGAATGTGAATTTGAGATTTTTTTTTTTTTTTTTAGGTCATTGTGGGAGGGAAGGGGGTGTTCTTTATTTGAGCTTGGACATTTAGCTTCAGGAGGAAAAAAAAAATCAGTCTTATGTTATCTAAACTTTTCACTCATTTTCCAATAATAGACTAGTTTTAGATGACAAAGTCTGACAATCTTCCTTAATCCTGCACTGGAGTGCAGGGCTATAGTACTTAATTTAAGTTTACCCTCTTCAGAAAAATGTTCTGGAAAGGCCCAGAACAAATACCAAGGCAGTAAGCCTGGTTTTCAGATTTGTTTGCATGTTTGGCTTTTGTCATTACTTTGTTGTCTGTTCCCCACAATCTTATTTGATAGTTTTAAAATTGAATTTTCTACTTACTGTAAGAAAGTGTTTTTTAGAAAGACCAAATATTTTTTTATTTTGCTTGAACGTATCCAGTCTACAGTATATTGGCAGTAATTACAATGCCTCTAACTGAAAAGGCAGCAGAAGATATTCCTATGTCAGAACAGGATTTAGGATATCCATTTGTAATATAGTTCATGTGTATATGCATTCAGGTCAGAGTGGTGCATGATGCTGACACCTTGGCCCTTTGGTAGTGAATGTTCTGTGAATTTAACTGAGCTTGGAGTGCTCCATCTTTCTCTGCAGTTAACAAAGTAACATTTGTGTCATTTATGTCTATAATACACATAAGTATACTTGTGTTTATATATGTTTGTATCTGTACGTGTGTGTGTACACATTGTGTTTCTCCTAAGAGGAAGTCTTGGTGTAATTATTTTGGGAAAAGTATAGTAATTTTATACTGGCACTCTGTGCTATTTTATGATACTCCCTCTGGAACAAAAAAAATTTAAAAAACATTTTTTCTGTATAGGTAATTCTTTTCATTTATACATGCAGTGAAATAGGGAGAGATAATAAATCTTTTGTTTAAAGTTATCTCTGTCTCTAAAACATTAACCTAAACTTCCAGTTGTTGTCATATATGATTATGAAGAAACTTGTCTACAGCCGCAGCAAGGTCTGTTGCTTGTAAAAGGGCTATTTTAAACTGCAGAAAAATCACATCTGTTAATTTTATATTACCATCAAAAGGTGCAGGTGATGTGCTTGTTTTCACATTGTTTCATTCTACGTTCTCTGTACAATCTCCCATTTTTCTATTCTAATAGTTGTGTTCTCATTTCAGTGGAGTGAGTGTTTTTTCCTCTTGCTGTCTCTGATCTCTATGTTCTCTCTTTATTTGACACAATGGAGCATTTGGTATTAAACCATTTGGGCAGCTCTGGTCTGCCAGTTCTGATTTACTTGTCCAGTCCTTCCTGTGTGGTTGAGATCCATCCTCAACATACCAGCTACCTGCTGCCACTTGTGAAACTTAGAGTCAGCTCTTTCACTGCAATGCTTGCTGTTTGGAAATGAGTGAATAATGAAACATGCTGGTATAGAATTTAGCATAGTCTGCAGTGTTACCGAACTGCTTCCTGCATGTTTGTCAATTCCTTAATAATTCTTTTCTGTAAAAGAAACTTTATAGAATCCATGCCATTCATTCCTGGGGTAATAATGCACCTAATTCCATCATCATTTTCTTTCTAATTCATCTGCGTTGTGTGTCTGTGTGTTCGTTTGGAGTATTTTCTTTCAACATGAAGGGAAATTCTCATTATTTCTATGTATTATTCTAGTGTTGTGCCATGAATTAAAAAGCTGTTTATTTAAATCTATGTACATTTTGTTCCAACTGAAAAAAACAAACCAAACCCCCCCAAAAAGAACCCCATACAAACCCCAAAGTTTGTCTACTTAATTTGCAATCAGTATTCTGTACTTTTATAAAGTGATTTACTTATGTGTCATTTCAGAGCTTGGGAATAGTAACTTTTTAAAGTTAAATGGGACCACTATTCTAATAATTATTTATCCTTATATGAGGCTGACTTTTTTCCTGCACGTGGTTCTTAGTAAATTTTGGGGTTTATGGTATGTTTTTAGCTATAGAAAATGGCAAGAATTGACTTCTTGTTACAAGACCATTGAAAATTTCTTGTTGCTTATCTGACTTTTTCTGCTTTCTGTGCAAAACTCAGGAAATCCCTGGCAGCATCACAGGATGAGATGAAATACCCTTGAGCTTTTCCAGGCTTTTTTATCTTCGCTGTAGTAATTTTGAGATTTTCTTCATGTATCTTGTGGAGTGGACATTGTAGTCAGTAAATAATCCATGCGTCATATGTAAATATATTTAAAGATTATTCTAGCAGTCAATAGCATTCTTTCATATTGTGCAGGGAGAGAGGTGGCACCTGGTTCTGTTTTTATGCAGTTTTGAAGTTGTTGTGAAAGGAGATGCCATGTACAGTGTCTTGGTTGTAAGTTTCCTCAAGCGACTTTCCAGTTGGTTTTAATCAGATCAATTGGAACATCCAGTCTTATTCCAGGGTGTGTGATTTTAGTTGATCACATGGCTGTGTATTTGATACTGTGTTGCAGTGATGATTTTATCAATCAGAAGCTCTTTTTGTTGAACCTACTTGTAATACTGCGATAATAAGTTATTGTAGTTTGTAACTTCTAGTGATGTTCTTGGTTTAATTCTACTGTTTGCAATGTAACTTTAATTGTATTATCGATGAGTAAATACGGGTTTAGAAAAACATGAAAAATGGAATTGATGAACTTTTATCATTAAACTGTGCTTTTGCAGTCATTAAACTACTGTTGTCATCTCTTATTTTTCGAACATTAAGTTAAACATAGCAGAAAAGCTGACCTTTCTGTTCAAGTTAACATACTTAACCAGACTGTGTTCCTCATACATGGACAAAATTATTCCTTCAAAGGGGAAAAAAATTGGGCAAAGAAAAAAAAATTTAGAAAATTGACAAAGCAGAGAGCCTTCAGAACGGAACACTGCTACTGTCCAAAGGTCCTTAAATAAATTACAGCCAAAATAGTTTTAATCAAATCATTCTACAGGAAAAAAAAAAATTAACTGTCAGTGTTCTGGTTTAATTACAGTAGTATTTCTTGGGGATGGAGGTGTGGAAAAACTTTAAATTTGCCTTGAGTCCTAAACCAAAGGAAGTAAGCATAAAGAGAAGTTCAGAGACGAGCTGTGGGATTCAAAAGTGGGACAATTTGAGATTATTAATATTTGGGGGGGGTTATTGTGTTGTTTTTGAGTTCTGTTCAGATAATCTCAGGTTCTGGAGAAGTTTGACTCATGTAGCTTGTGTTTGTAATTTGCCCCCTTGTATCTTACTAATGTGTCTGTTCTCTGTTAAAAACATTCTGTGTCAAGGCTTTGTATTCCAGTTGGTTTATCACAGGTGTTCCAAAACCAATGTGATGTTGTTCTAATTCTAGCAAGAGAGATTTTGTCAAAAGGGGGTGCCACCGTAACTTTTATTTGGTGCCAGTGCTGTAGACACAGAGCCTGCCTTGGACATCAGTAATGTTAATGGTGAGCAGCTTGGCACGGAGTCAGGAACAGAGAGACATCTGTTTCAAAACATCAGTTTCAGTTATCATATCCTTACGTTCGGTAAGTTTAACATAACAAGAAAGACAAAAATGCCTCCCCCTAGTGTTTTCAAACCTCCCGTAACTCTGACAACAGGGGACAGGGTATGTCATGAGCAACCCTGACGTGCAGGTAGGTAGCAAGGCTTGTTTTCTCGCTTTCTGGTCAAAACAACTGTGCAGAACCGGTGCTGCCTCTCATCCTGCACTGCTGGAAGGCAGTTGGTAGTCCAGCACTGGATCTGTGCTCCTGTTGGTGTGCTGCTCTTTTGTCGTCTTTGTATCGTTTTTCCATTTCATCAGAACAAAAACCGTAGGGGGGATCCCAGAAGCCTCCACGGAAGCCTAGTTCCTTTGGATTAATTGGTCCATTGTTTGGCTATCTTTTGTTTGCCTTTTTAAAAGTCTAAAAATTATATCAAGCTTCATTGAGCAAGTCATATGCTCTTTCAGTGGGGGTTGCTGTGACTACCACACCTCAGTGAATCACAGTGTGCTTTTAGGGATCTGTTCTCCAATAGCAGTCCCCAAAGCCTTTTCATCTTGGGTCACTGGAAAAGGACTGTTTTGTATTTTATATCCACTTTGCAACAGGATGCTATAGCTGTTCAGGCAGCTCCTAAAGCATCTGTTGAATCCTAGAATCTTACATTCCTGTTCACCTCTTCAGGTGCTTGGATGCCAGTTTGGAACTCCTGTGGGGGGTGCTGCTAGTTCTCGGTTAGTGTTGTTTTGTTTATTCTGGCATGTGGAATCTTTGGTGTCATTGGTTCAGTCTTTTGAGTCAAGTCTGCAATAGCAACTGTTGACTCGCTTCCAACTTGGAAGCTTAGAACTACTTAATTAACCTAGGGTTACCCAAAATAAGGACCGTTGGTTTTATCCACAGCAGTGTTTCTGTCTATGTGTCATAAGAGTTTGTTTATACTAATGAAAAATCCTGTCTTGGTGAGAGGGTTGAAATATGATTTAAGCATTGTCATAGAGTTCATAATACAGTATTTTAGCCATTAAAAATGTAGGTATTTTTAGTTAAATTAAAAAAAAAATGTGACCAGCTGGCATCTGGACTGGTGCTACAAGAAGGTGTTTTACTTACAGCTGTCTTAGTCGCAGCATGGTCTTATCCAGAGGGTTACAGTGGATCTTAAGGACCGTGTGGAATGAAGCAGCAGGATTCTTAAGGTTGAGTGGGCAGTTTACGTGTAGGTCTGGCATAGCAACAATGCAGGGATGACTTTTACTAAAAAAAATTAGTTTGGGAGTAGTTTCTGTGTAAGCAGACATGCAGGAAGCTGAAGAGCACTGCTTATTTGGTATGTTTTCCTAGGTTTTAATCAAGACATTGAAGCACCTGGGAGCTTGATTTAAAGACTATGTTCAATAATTGGGAATTCGGTCCTAGGCTTTACACTCAGTGACTTCGAAGTTCTTCCACAGCTACATAACTTTATAATGTAGATTTGAAAGGGGGTATAGTCTGCAGACTTAACATTCCTGGTTAGCTACCTAAATAAAAATTACATCACTTTGCTTGCAGTAGAACAGGAATAAACCCACAAATGGTTAATGCCTAACATGCAGTGATTGATTATAGAAAATGGGGGTGTTTCTAATACGATCAGTATTTTTCAGTGAAAAAAGTGAAGAGCTTTATAAATTCAAATGTGCTGTTCCTAAAATTATATTAAATTTTCAGGACTTAAGAAAAATTTTCTTAGGGATGTCCGTGGCTGTACCAACTGACATCAGTCTGACAGAGGAAAGAATTTCAGGTGTTCAGTACCCATGAAAAATGGGGAATGACGTCTTGTAACTGTATTCAAATAGAACATTGCAAAAATCTTTCCAATTTGAAATGAGGAATACTTCAGTGTAATTTTTTTTAGTGTTTATCAAAACCAGCTATGTAAAGTGGTTTCATTGAGGTCAATTCTTTTTTATTTTCTTGACAGATTTCTTTACTACATATTTTTACATTATTACACTATGTTCATGGGGTTTCGTTTGTTTTTTTCCCACCCCTGCCACCACCACCCCCCCGGAAGAAAGTTTCTGTGGAAAAGAAATAGGAGCCAAACTTTGCAATCTGAAATAAGGACTAAACCAGTTTTCATTTTCTCCTCTACCCTTTGAGATGCCAGAAGCAATTTCCTCTTGAAGCTGACTTCCTTTCTGGAAATGATTTTCATCTCAAACCATGTTGAGGCTCTTTTCTCATTCTTTCATTCTGACTAACTTGATTTTTTCCCCTCTGACTTTCTACTACAGTTGAGAACTTCTGGAGGTAAGTAATTACAGACAAGTTTCTCTCTAACTTTCTTTTTCAGTTCTTCTTCCCCCCCACTGCCCCCCCTCACCCAGTCAGTCTAGAAGGACAAACAAAGCACTATTGGTGTCCTCTGCAAGAGAGCACTGATAGGGGGCTGGCTGTAAATTGACGTGGCATGGAAAATCTCTGCTAGTTTGTGGCAGCTCTAACATTGCTGCAAAATCAAACCTACTGTTACCAACTTTGTAGCTTGAAATCATCGTGGACTTATGGTTTCTGTGTAAAAAATGACTGGAAAGTACCTTCACTTTTTGATTTGGGAACTGAAATTTTTCTCTATTTGGATTTACAGCTAATAGAAAACAAAATTAAAGGGAACTATTTGGCCGCTTTGTTTTTTTCCTGTAGTGAGAGCGACACTTCTTGCAGCTCCCCCCATCTTTTCCTGCAGTTTAATCGTTCGCAGATCTTGCCATGGGGTGTGGACTGAGAAAGCTGGAAGACCCAGATGATAGCAGCCCTGGAAAAATCTTTTCTACATTGAAGAGACCACAAGTTGAAACAAAGACGGATTCTGCTTTTGAATATGTATTGCTGGATTTTACTTTAGAAGGTATCTATTTCTGTTTTATCTTTACTATTTTGAGAAAGCAAGGGATAGGATTTAACTTAGTTCTGTCTTGTTTGACTTACAGTAAATCTCAGATACTTTTATCAAAACTAGCCAAAACATCAGACTCTTATTTTGAAACACAAAGCGTGATGAAGGTCCTCACTTATATAAAATGACAATGGAAGCTACAGAAGTATTTTTAACAACCCCACCTTCCAAATTACACAACTGTCCTTGTTAAAGAAGCTGGCTGAAAACTGTTGAAGAGATTTTCCTCCTTTCCTGTGAGTCAGATACTGCCATCCGTTCTCCCTCTGAATAATGGTTGTCTGAATTCAGTGTGGTGGTTCAGAAAATACACTGTGCCTGAGCCTTAATTGAGTAACAGTTTTTAAAATTGCCCCGGACTTCCGAAAACAGGCTGTCATTGTCCATGTTACTTTATGCAGACGTAAGTCTGTTTCTTAGTTGTATACCAGGAGGAGCTTCCCCTCTTTGCCTGTCCCAGCCTCACAGTAAAGATTTTAGTGAGACTCTTACAGTTTCATCGTACTATTTTTTCCCAGATGCTTTACTGCTTGTTGTTGAATAGTCTTTTGAAAGTGTGGGGGGGGGAAAAATTGTATGCGTAGCTAGGGGCAGACAGTGCTCTGTGGGATACTTCCTTCCCGAGGGTGTCCCGTCTCTAACAGAGCAACTCCCTGTTCCACAAAGTTGAAAACAAACAAGCCCAGATGGCTGCCCTCCGAGAACAGGCAGCTCAGGTTTACAGTCGCTTTGAAGTAACTTGCGTTTTGTAACAACCCAGTCTACTGGACATCCTCAATAACAAGGATTTGAAGAAGATGCTGTTGCTAGAAAAGTTTGATAAAGAGAGAAGGTGTGTGTGTCTTGTTACACTTTCAGGAACACTTTCATAAACAAAACCTGGCCTCTGCTTAGTTGAAACTAAATTAAAGGAGCAGAGTAATAATTTTATTTTAAATATACCAGTCTGTTCATTGAAGACTTGTGAGATAAACGTCTGCTAAGTTACAGTACTCCCCATACAAGTGTGTTTGTTGTTCTGTTTGTTTATACAAATAAAGGGTCTCACTGGCTTGTTCTTTGTGAAGAAACAGAACTTTTTGTTGAGTAGTAGTGGTAACATACTGGAAATAAAGGTGGGTTGCCTGATGCATACATGGGTTACCTACCAGTCTACCAATAATAGAAAGGATAATAAAACTTTTTTTTTTTTTTTAATCTGAAGAGCATTTAGTATTCTTTAAAACACAGCAAAACTATCCAGAACAGACTTTTATAAGTGACAGGTTTCTGGAAGTGTTGTTTACAGGATTTGTTGTAAAGGTGGTTGTGACTTTCAAGGAGAAGCAGATCAATTGGGAGTAAAGATGCATAACTGTATTTTAACAACCTATCAATACAGCAGTAAAGAGTCATTGTCTTCTGTTTAGTCTGCTATCAGAAGTGCTTAGCTTCAGACACTTACGGTAAGATCAGTTTCAGATAGCTGCCAAACTTTTTCAGGTTTCTAGCTGTAAGCAAGTGGATTTGCAAACACAGGTATCTTTTATTTCAATGGTTCTAGCTGTTTGTGTATTTGACTTTGAATTATTTTTTTGTTTGGGGTCTCTGCTTTTTAGAGCTAAGACAATGAATACAGTAAAAAATGGTGGATATACTAAATTCTGTTTGCTTATGAAACATGGGGATTGGCTAAAGTACTGTGGAGAATATGCTGGACTCTTTTTTTTTTTTTTTTTTTTTTTTTTTTTTTTTTTCCCCCCTTAAACTATCTACAATATTTTT
>NW_010416384.1:0-1585 GCF_000710305.1 Buceros rhinoceros silvestris | reverse complement strand
TTTTTTTTTTTTTTTTTTTTTTTTCCTTCTACCCCTATCAACTTGCTTACATACTTGTTGCTACTTAAGTTTCATTTAGCCAAAGGATATTCAGGTAGAGCCTTTTATCACTTCAGACCAGAGTTAGTTTTTACTCTGCTGTCAAGCTGTGTTATGTCTTCACTGTCACTCTGTGTCTGCTGATCTCCAGAGCAAGATCTTCCCCAGCCTCGGGTTTGTTTGCCTCAGTGACTTGCTACCACTGCATCTTGCACCAAGGCAAACAGAAAATCTGCACTTAGTTTCCTTTAGAAGGTCCTGCAGTAAGCGATGTCCTGCATTAAGATAACAATAGCGTAAATGCATTATTTCAATTTAATATGCCTTATTTTCTGCTTCATCAGATTTGCCATGTGAAGTTTAAATGAGCCTACGGGGGAGACTTTCAGGAGTCCCTGATCTTCCAAGCTATGGTGCAGATTAGGTCAACCGTGCTGTAGTCTAAATTCACTGGCTGCAGTCCCTGCACGTCTTAACTGGTTCTCACCAGTGTAGTGCACCTTGGCTTCTCTCCTCCTCATTCCCAGAATGCTCCCATCCCTGCTGTAAAAATCAGCTTTGAGTTCTGTGGAAGTTCTTCTGCATCAGGAGAATCCCAAATAAGAAAATTATATCTAGTCTCTTTTGTTTTGGTGGGATTGACAAGGGAAAGGGAGCAGTGGTCTCTGAAGTGTAATTTGAAATGCTTCTCAAGGATTGTAATTCTACAGTCTCAGTAGACGTCACCAGTCAGTTTAACCTTAAAGTAGGGATAGTTTAAATACTCCTACTCAAGCAGACTGTGTATGTTCTTTCCACAACACTCCTGTTAGCAGAAAAAAGGGATATAGATGCAGTCCACAAAGATGACATGCTGTAAAGTTCTTGTCACTCTGAATAGTAGCATGAATATGTATGAAGTAGCTGTTTTGTTGTCATCTTCAATATCATGCATCTGAAGCTTACCGTGTAGCTAGCAAGGTGGCTGTAGTTCTGTTACTCGTGAAAGTATTTTGGCTACCTGTTGACAACATTTCAAGAAGGAAATTTTCTTAGTAAGAAATGGTTAAGACATTTGCAAAATCAGTGAAGTGATGTTCATGTTACGTACATTTCTGGCTTTTGACTTGTGGGCTGTAGAGCAGTTATTTCTTCAATACATACTTAACATCTCTTGGATTTCTTATGAGTGAATCATATGATGGAGGTGTTACTAAGGGCAAAAATATCATTCAGCTATAAAAGGGAGGACTGTCACGTACTCTCCGCTTAAAAAGTAACCGAAAAGGCAAGGTAGCACAAGAAGGTGCAACAGGCCAGTCCCTTTGATTGAGAATCCAATTGTTTCGAATTGAAAAACCAGCAATAGGTATGTTAATGATACGTAGTGATTGGTAGTGTGCAGTTCCCATAGTACACATTCTCTTAATAACTTTTCTGAGCCGTTCAGGCTCTTGCAGTGACAAGTAAAGTAGGCCTCCATTCCTTTTTCATTTTAGTAAGGGATTGAAAAGGTATGTAAAAGCATCTAAGCGGTTTAGAATATTAGTTTCCGGTGGTTTGGGTT
>NW_010416383.1:0-278 GCF_000710305.1 Buceros rhinoceros silvestris | reverse complement strand
AGCACACCCAGCTTTGTGGGGAAGGGTTGGGCGCCTCGGCTTTGTTCCCACCCGAGCGGGCTGGTGGGAGTGATGCCAGGGGCTGTTTTCCACCCCCTCCAGGGAGCCTGGTTGATCCTGAGCTCCTGTGGGAATCTGTTCCCTCTCTCCCTTCCCCGAGCACGTTTTCCCCAGCGAACGTTCCTCCATCCTCGGCCCCCGCACCCCGGATCTGCCCCCGAGCTGTGGCAGCCCAACAGTTAACTGAGGGCATGGGAACCACCTGCCCCAGCTCCGCC
>NW_010416382.1:17977-19785 GCF_000710305.1 Buceros rhinoceros silvestris | reverse complement strand
CCTCGACCTGCACACTTGAGGCAGTGCCATGGTCCAGGTCACTCCTAGGCAAGCACTCTGGCCAGCAAGGCTGGGAGCCCTGGGCCACAGCTCACTCATAGCCTCCCCATTCCCCTGGCCTCATGCTGTGCCTCAGTTTCCCCATCTGTAATTTAGGAATTGGTCCTTTTTTTGAAAAACACCCCTGACTAGAGAGCTCCCAGCAGGGAAGCCCCAGCACACAAGGGGAGCAGGGCAGCCCTCGGCAGCTCTGGCATCTGCAGCAGCCCTCGCTGTGCAGCACAGGAGCCCTTCGAGCACGCAGCTGGTGCTCCCCAAGCATCACCTTTTGATGGGTTATCACCAAGATGCTCCGAGCCCTCCCACTGCCCACCTTCCATGGCACGCCAGGGCTGAGAGCACCCAGGGTGAGCATCCACGGGGGCTCAGCACCTTCATTGCTTTGCAGACTCCGGCTAAGCCAGGGCTAAAACCGCCGCCTGTCCTGACAGTCAGACACGTTCGCTCCCACACCCACGCACACGTACCGCGGTCACGGATGTGGGACCACAGCTCTTTATGGCTCCCAGCAGGGGATAAAACCCGGGAGGGTTTCCATTAACTTCCCGGCAAATCCGCACCAAATGTTCCTGCCATGCCAAGCGCCGGCAGTGCAACCTGCCACAGCCGCCGTGGGCTGTGCCGCCTCCACGGGGTTTCTCCATCACTCTTCCCTCCAGCTCCGCGCCAGAGCCACCAGCGTTCCAAATGCCCAGAACTGTGACCTCCTCCATCACTCCTGATGCGCTCTTCCCTCGCAGGAGGTGTAGGAGGGGAAGTGAGAGGATTGCCAGGGCAGAATCGGGCTGCTGGATTTCAGCAGCGCTGGGTCTGAGCTAACACACCTGGATTTGGACAGTTTGCAAAGAGCTTTGAAATGGAAAAGCACTCCTTGGAAGCCAGACATTATTGTAAATTTTAGGTTAAAATAGCAAAGAGCCTGAGTAATGAGTCTGGCAGTGCAGGAAACCCTTTTTTTTTCCAGCTGAATCTAAAACCTGAGTTGAATCCACCCAAAAAGGGCAGTGAAAGAAATGGTTTTGCAGCTCCCCCAAAGCCAACCTGTTTTGTGGAGGTGTCCTTAGGGAAGGGCTCCATTCCCAGCTGCTGAAGGGCAAATTTCAGAGCAAAGCAGCTCAGAGGGATCCCCCTGCTGTAATATCGGTCTCTGAAAAGGGCCCCAGAGAACAGGCTGACCCTCCGTGCAGTGACGTCCCTGTCCCGTGGCTTGTCACTCACTCGCCCGTCATTGTGCTCGAGCTGGAGAGGGGTTTTCCTGGAGCCGAGCAGAGCCCGAGAGCAGCAGGACCCTGCTCTGCTGACAAGAACATGCTCGAGGGATGCTTCCCAAAACAACAGCTCCCTCCACGAGTGGTCAAGGGGGCGAGTGTGGATTTGTTAAGCGCTGTCTAGAAACAGCCCCTTACCATCGGGCTGCGTGTTCTCTCGCATCACAGGACCTGGAACAGCCCTTTCGGCTGAGGTGGCTGCGCAGGGATCCCTGCAGCACACCCTGCACCAGCCCCGGCCTCGGGGCTGCCAGCAGCAATCGGGGTGACCCGAGAAGAGCCTTTCCCACGTCCCCTGTCCCAGGGCTGCCCCTGCATCACCTGTGAGCTGTGCAGGGTCGGAAGATCCCACTCGACACTCCGAGAGCTGCAAGGGCATCCCTAGCCAAAGGAAGCAAAGGCACAGGGGGATCGCACGCTGTGCCCAGGCGGCTCCCCTGGCTGTGGCTGCGGACATGCTGGAGGTGCAGGTACCAGGCA
>NW_010416382.1:14774-17898 GCF_000710305.1 Buceros rhinoceros silvestris | reverse complement strand
AGGGGGCGGTTCCCAGCCATGAAAATTCCTGCCCCGGGGTGAGAAGTGAGGGCAACGTCTCCGCGCTGCTACCCAGCTCCGTTAACGAGGCTGCTGCAGTGGTGCAGGGCTGTACCTTCGACCGTGGCCATGCAAGCGCCCGTCCGCAGGGTTTCAGTGCTTGTTAAAGGCAGGGGTATGTCAGGACAGCCCTCACCAGGCTGAGCTCAGCCGGGGAGCAGGGAGTGCTGGCAGGCTGGCAATCCTGCTGGAGCACAGCACTGGTGGAGCCGCTGGTAACGCTGAGCTGGGGCTGCTGGAAATAGTCACGGGAGCGTTGGATAGGAAAGGCGGTGGCAGATACCAGCAAAAATGGGGTTCGTGGTTTTCCTGGCTGGGTGGTGACCTTGGTTTGGCGGTGGAGAGGGGCAGGGATGCGCATGTGGAGGATGAGGATGATGCTGTAGATGAAGGTACCGAGCGAAGGGGATTGTAAGGGCCGTAGGAAAAAGGAGGCATGTGGTAAAGCCACTTCGGTGCTGTTAATTCATCTGTCTGGTGAAGGCTGTCCTTACCCCTGGCCTAAAGGTTCATCTACACAGCTGAGAGGCTTTGGGCTGAATCCACACGCATGGTGGGGGAAGGCAGCAGCACTGAGGTGTGAGTGGAGGCGTGAGTTGTGCACGCAGGAGCGAGCAGGGGTTGCTCACTCGTGCCCAAGTGCATTTTGCTGCATCTTTGCTCCTGGGTCCTCTCCCAGCCTCCCCAGGGGTCCCAGTCCCTCTGCCCTGGGGCTCTGCGGGGTGTGACAGCATCCGAGCCAGCTCAGCGTGTGCTGGAGTCTGCTCCCGAGGATTTGCAGTGGGACGTGGGATTCACCTGGAGGAAGGCCAGCTACACCTCTTCTCCCTCAGCTGGAGAAGCCGAATTTAGCATCAGTGTGTGGACTGGGGGCTTGGCCCTTTTTCCTCCAGCATCCGAGCTGGAGGCACTGCCCACCACCATCTCCACCAGCGAGGACACGGGCAGAGCTGTGCTGCGGGAGCCACCGGCACTGTCCTCTGCTCACTCCAGTTAGATTTGCCCTTTTCTGTCGTGCTGGGCGGCAGCACTGACATGGCTGAGCCCTTTCTCACCACGGGCTGGGAGCTGTAAACACAAGCAGCACCCAGCACCCCCTGCCCCAGCCCGAAAATAGGATGATAGACCACAGGTGGCAGGGAGGAGCAGGGGGAAGGTGCAGGCGAAGGGGTGAACCAGCCCTCGGCATAATAAATAGCAGCACCACACACCACCTGCCTACCCCTTATCAGCTGCTTTGTAGGCACCCGGCAGCAAGGAGCTGGAAGGAGAGGTTTGAAAAAGGACCCAGAGAGGCTCCAGGATGCGTTAGAGAGAGTTTCTTCCACATAGAGGGATAAGGCAAGTGAAAATGTGAAAGCACGGGTAGGAAAATCTAGAAAAAAAAAAGTCTGCCAGGGCTGGCTGGGGGCTCAGCTGGAGCCTCCCAGCAGCTTTGAGGGCTCGCTGGTGCGTTTCCCCTGCCGCTTGCAAACGGGGTAAGTGAAGCATCGATGGTTTAGGTGCTGGAGGGACCAGCAGAGCAGCACCAAGGTGTTCTTGTTCTAGCTGGGGAAGGAAGGGGGTGACTGGGCTGGAAGATTTCCTCTGTGTGGGGTTTGCTCTATGGGGTCTGGGGAGAGGGAGGGAGATGGGAGAAGCAGTGTCTCCTGAGCAGAAAACAGGTTCCCAGTGATTACAGTGGTTTTGCACCTTAATTACTTCCTTTGGCTCTGCTGCTGGGACCGGTTGTGTCCTTAAAGTTGTTAAAAGGGCAAAAGAGAGAGGAAAAGCAACGCCGACATCCTGTCCACTGGGTCCAGATGTAGCTCGCAGAGTACAAATTAGTGGGCGCGGCATGGAATTGCTTAAAAAGAAATTTAATGAGATCGGTATGCAGGCATCTGCTTCCTATCAATCATCATTTCGAGTGAGATGCAATGGTAAATATCATCGTTTAATGAAGCCGATGGAGAGAGCGAGCCCAAAACACACACGCACATGTAATGAGCCAACAAAATTCCAGAGCCTGAGATGTTTGAACTCTTGAAAAATGTTCCCTAGATGGAAAAACCCCAACTGACACCTCTTCTAATTCGCTATTGTTTGAGTTGTTTTATTTCTTCCTTTTTTTTCTCTCCTTTCCTCTGGTTATATTTAACCTTTGTGTTCTATTAATCTTCTCTGTTTATTCTCCACCACCACTGAGCGAGCCTCCTTCCCTCTTTGGGTTCGACAGCTCACATGTTTGCTCCAGGCCTGCAGTCCTTGCCGCAGGCGCCTGCCTTTCTCCGGCCCCGCAGAGAGGCACTGGCCAAGGAGACGCGGCTGCGGGTCTCTGGCCAGACGCAGATTTGCTTTTCGATGGAAGCGAAACAGCTCGGTCTCCCCAGTTCCCGTTCTCCATCGATGAAAGCAAGCAGACAGCATGTACTGCTGAGCACGAGAGCCCAGGCTTTGCTGGGGTGGTGTCCCACTGCTGTCCCTCCTGCAGGTCCCTTCGGAAAGCTGCCGGGCTCAGCTCCCACGGCAGTGTATCACCCTGAGGTTCCGTGGAGCGGGGGAGGGTTGGAAACTGAGTATCTGGATCCTTTGCTGGCCTGGTCTCGCCCAGCTTGGGGGCTTCTAGGGATTTAACCAGTCTTTGCTCCTGGTGTAGCCGCCTGAAACCAGCAGCAGGGAGGAGGCGATGCTGTGGGAGAGGCACAGAGCATCGGCTCCTTTTGGCCCGTCTCTTGGCAGGGGGATGCTGTGATTCCTGGCGATGCGGGGCTTGGTCCCCCCCCTTGCTGTACCCTTCTCTGAAAGAGCCTGGCTCAGGCAGGAATTTTTCTCAGCTCCTTCCCTGGGTCTTCACGACATCAAGGTCCAATAGGGCTTCTCGGGGAACTTCTGGTGTGTTGACTGGCAGGGGAAAAGGTCCTCTAGCAGGGATGGCCAAACGCCTGGCTCAGGCCTCAGCGGGGTGTTTGCTGTTGGAAGCTGGAGGACATTGATCTCCAGGGCTGGCTGGAGCTGGGGGCTGCAGCAGCTTCTGCCGAGGTGGAAGGGATGGGACGGGGGAGGGATGCTGGGGGCAGGGGGA
>NW_010416382.1:13282-14711 GCF_000710305.1 Buceros rhinoceros silvestris | reverse complement strand
TTCTGCAGAGGTGGAAGGGATGGGACGGGTGAGGGATGCTGGGGCCAGGTGGAAAACACTGTCCCGTTAAAGCAGAGAGGAACACTTGTCCTTCTGTTGGGAAATGCTCAGGGCAGAAGTCTTGAATCCTGGGCTGGGCGCTGTCTGTGTGGCCTTCGTTATTTCTGTCCCCGAGCACCTCTCTGACAGCCCGGAGCTGAAGGGTGTGGACTGAGCATCGCTGGCGACAGCCAGACCTGGGAATGATTCCTCCGGACAGGGACCAGATGTGTCAGGAGGAGCTTTGCTGGGGGGTGGCTGCACAGCAACAAGAAGAGTTTTGTCACAGCTCCCCTCTGGTCTTCAAAAGCAGCACCTTTTCTCCCCCTTCCACCTTCCTTCCTCCCCCACCCCTTCCGCCACACACTCTTCACACCTCCAAAACCTATTTTGGGCCCTCTGATGAATCCCAGATGCCTCCGGGAAGCAACAGAAGTGGCGGTGCACTTCAGGCGCTGCTTCGCTCCGCTTCCTTGGCAATGCCCCCAAGCTGTTGCAAGCCAAGGGAGCGGGGGAAGGAAGGGAGCGGGAAAAGGAGGATCACACAGTGGTAAAGGAGCCTGGTCCTCCCCACCGAGATTATTCATGGAGTGGTGAGCGGGGGAAGAGGATCCCACCTGGTCCTGGAGGGAGGTAGCAATGCTTGGGAAAAGGGGTGGGATGGATTCACATGCTTTGGGATGCTGCTGGGGAGGGGGGACGAGACAGCCTGTCTGGAGCCGGGGGTGATGGGGGACAGCCCTGGAAGCCTCTGCTGTTTCCCGAGCATCCTTTGCTGGCGCAGGAGGAGGCAGGGAGCTCTGTGAGAGGGGGGAGCGAATACTGACACTGTTCTCCCCCGTGTAAATCCGATGGAAGGGGGTGGGTAACGTGCCTCGAGTGTCTGGGACACCCTTGTGCTGGTAGATGGCACAGATGAGTGGTGCTGTGAGCTCAGGCTGTGGGCTTGCCGGAGGGACTGCTCTGTGAAACACAGAGACACCCCGAGCAGGGGAAGGCTGTTTAGGGAGGCGATGCAGGAATAACGTCCATGGGGCCAGGAAGCTGCTGTGAGCCTGGGGAAGAGGAGCAGGGGGAGGCTGGCTGGGATGAAGAGAAGCTCTCCTACTTCTCTGCAGCTCTCTGAGACAGGCCGTGATGTTTGGATGGATGTGGGCATGTATCTGGCACGTCTGGGTGGAGTCTCTGGGTGTCAAGGACTCGGTTGTGCCTCTGCATTGTAGGTGACTATCCAGCTGTGACGCCCTCGTGGCAGATAGGGAAGGTTGGGGAGAAAGGCAATAACCTGCTCATTTTTAGGCAGCTGAAGGCCACAGCTCCTGGGGAAACAAATAAGAACCAGCCCTGGCTGTGTTAGGTGCGAGGGGCTGGTTCCCAGCTTCTCCAGCAC
>NW_010416382.1:12436-13158 GCF_000710305.1 Buceros rhinoceros silvestris | reverse complement strand
CAGCCTGCTCTCACCCTCCTGATGGTATTTTGTGTCTATTCTTTCTTGAAGGTTTTTTGTCAACTTCCCCTCGGCCAAGCAGTACTTCAGCCAGTTCAAGAACATGGAGGACCCGCTGGAGATGGAGAGGAGCTTGCAACTGCGTAAGCATGCTCGGCGGGTCATGGGTGCCATTAACACTGTGGTGGAGAACCTCAATGACTCCGAAAAGGTCTCCTCCGTTCTGGCCCTGGTGGGCAAGGCCCATGCACTCAAGCACAAAGTGGAGCCCATCTACTTTAAGGTAAAGGACAGGAGCAAAAAAATCTCTGGGATGCTTTAGAAATTAGGGAGAGGGAGCTGTGGGAGCTGGTGCTGCCCATCCTCGCCTGGAGGAGGAGGCTGTGGGGTTGCTCCCCACGTGGCTGCAGTTTCCCACGGTGATGCTGTCCCTCTCAACCACCGTTCCCAAACAAAGCCAACGCCGCAGCCTTCCCGCTGCCCAGGGAAGCCCGCCTGCCAGCAGCCTCTCCGGCATGGTTGTGGCCGTGTGTCCTTTCTTCTAGAAATCAAGCGTGATTGAAGGGACTGGATAATTTGAAGTGTCTAAACTAGGGAGATGCTTGAACCTTCAAGGAGCACCCCATGGTGCCCAGGTCTCAGCCTCCCCCCTGCCCAGGCAGGCTGAGAACCTGCCCTGGCTGGCCCCTGGGGGGTTGACAGACCTCCCAAACGTCTGTCTG
>NW_010416382.1:11447-12340 GCF_000710305.1 Buceros rhinoceros silvestris | reverse complement strand
CCCGGGCGGTCCCCTGGGGTGTTGACAGACCTCCCAAACGTCTGTCTGTCCCGTGGAGGGTTGTCATTCCTGGCGCTCAGCCACAGGATTTGATTATTTGTGTAGGAAAAAGTTAAACTTGCTGTGAGCTGCCTCTCAGAGTTATCCACCCTTTGCTCCCCCCAGAAACTCACTGGTGTCATGCTGGAGGTCATTGCTGAAGAATACGCCAATGACTTCACCCCAGAGGCACATGGTGCCTGGACCAAGATGAGGACCCTCATCTACACCCACGTGACGGCAGCGTACAAGGAGGTGGGCTGGGCGCAGTACCCCACCGCCACCCTGTGAGCGGCCCGCGGGGCCAGGCGAGGGGTAGGGAGGGCTTCGCTCACCCCAGGACTTCTGGTCTCTTCTCAAGATCTTTGCTCAGTCTGGGGAGCCCGGTAGGGCCAGCTCTGTTAGCTGCCAAGTCACAATTTGATCTCCACAGGGTTTAAAAACAAACTAAATAAGATGAAAAACTAGAACCACAAAGGGTGTGGGTGGGTCGGGGTGAAGCTGTTGCAGGGGACGCTGGAAGGGGATGCAGAGCATCGGGGGAGAGCATTGGTTGTTGGCTCCATCTTCCTGTCTTGGCCTGTCCATCACCACCTCCCAACCTGCACCTCGCTTGCACCATCTCAAAGCCCCTTGCACGAGCTCTGCTGTGCAGCAGTGACGTGCAGCCCCATTCACTGACAAGCGACACGACCCTTGTTTTCCACGCAAAGCCCCCGGCTAGACCAGGCTCCTTGCTTCTGGGGACACGATGCTTTATGGGGACGGCCGGCTGCCTGCTGGCACCGAAAACGCGTTGCTTTGCGCTTTCTCTACTCCCGTGGCAGGGCTGGCGGCTGTGGCCAGAGCCACTC
>NW_010416382.1:10709-11366 GCF_000710305.1 Buceros rhinoceros silvestris | reverse complement strand
TCTCGGTCCATCCCCCTGCACCGTGGGCTGGCAGCAGCCCTCACCCCTCCCGTCATCCATGGTCCCCCTCCTTGGCTGGCTGTTACAAACCCTCCTGGGGCTGGAGGGAGCGAGGGAGTGGGAGAGCCGGGCTCCCCCAGGGTGAGAGAGTGGGGAAGGAGGGGGCTGCCTTTGGGCTGCCGTCCCTTGTGGCTCAGAGTGTGGCGTGTGGGTGGGATCCCTGCGCCAGATGCAGGGAGCTGGTGAGCCCGCTTGCCTCTCTTCAGCTCCCGTGGGCAGCAGGGATGTGTATGAGGCTGGGGTTGGGTGGCACACCTTGTGTCATTGCCCCAGCTGCCAGCTCCCAGGGCAGAGCAGGGATGCACAGCGGCGTGGCTCTGCCCTGCTCAGTGAAAAGAGGAGTTCAGGCTGTGACTGGGGGGGAAAGATGAAGTGGACTTAGCAGGAGGGACTCCTGGGTGTGAAGAAAGGTCTCTGCTCTGTTAAAATTCATAATAACTTGTTGCATAGAGCATAGTCCTGCCCTCTCGGTGAAAGGGGGTTCCCTCAAACGAAGTGCCTGGTAGCAGTCGGCCCACGCAGGAGCCGCATCCCTCCTCAGGGGCTGGCAGTGCTCCTGCTTGTGCCTGGCAAAGGGCTCTCCCCGCAAAACAAGAT
>NW_010416382.1:9279-10613 GCF_000710305.1 Buceros rhinoceros silvestris | reverse complement strand
TCTCCCCGCAAAACAAGATGTGGCTGCAGGGCTTGCAGCTCACATCCTGCCTACGACACCTCCTCAAGCTCTGGGTGAGCCTGCTCAGTTTCTGCCTCAGTTTCCCCTTTGGTTATGAAAAGGGGGGGTGGAGCAGCCCCACTGCCTCCTGTACACATGTGCTTGGATTTATAGGATACTGGAGACTGATTCCCAAAGGGTTGGGGGTGGCACAGCAGATGTGCTGGGAAGCTTTGGCATCCTCATCACCCAGCATCCCCCCAAACGTCTCTGTTGCCATCAGAGCTCTAGCATTAAGGGCGATGTCACCGGTTGAAGAGGGAGGTCGGTTCCCCCCTGAGATTCCTTCTGGCCTCATCCCACTGCTACCAGCTCCGCTCCTGGATGCTGGCTTGACTTGCCGTGAGCCCAAGATCCCCAGCTGTGATCCCTGTGGGGACATCTCCCCAGTGTGGGGACACCACTGGAGGGGGCAGCGGTAGCTCCCCCAGACCTGACCTCCCTTCTCCGGAGCAGCCAGCCAGATACTCCTGCTTTGCTCACCCCCAGCCCATTTATCTGCGCTTTTAATCATCCCCAGGGAATAGCGGTTTTTTCCTGTTTCTGGTGTTTTGCTTCCATGCCAAGGGGCTCCTCTGCCCCCCAGCCCTGGCATTGCTGGGGGTGGCCAGCACTGTGTGCACGCTCCCAGAAAAGCTCTCAGTGGGGTTTTCTTCTTTCCTCCTGCTCAGGATCTGTGGGAGCCCGTACGGGGACAAACCCTCAGACCCAGCCCTGCCCCTCCCATCGCTTGTGCCAAGATGCTGTGCCTGGGCAGTGACCCCCAGGACTGCTGCTCCAGGCAGAGGGGAGGTGTGTGTGAAGGAAAGTGTCTTCTCCTGTTCCTCTGGGCTCAGTTAGATGCTGCCAGGAGTTTGTGCCATCGCTTTCTGTAGAGCCCTGGGGCCAGGATTAGTCCCCAGATAACCCCGGACTCCACTAACGCAGCTGCAGCTGCTCTCTCTGGCCTTGCAGCTCTTTCCTTCCTATGTCCTGCAATAAAACAGGTGGAGAGGAGTGATGGAGCCGGGAGTGATGGCATGTTCTGGGTGTACACAGAGGATCGGGTGGAAATACCCGCTCGGGGCATGGCAGGGTGCGAGGTCAGGGGTTATAGAAGGAAAGGATGGGTACAGGGAACAAGTGCTGCTGCTTTGCTGAGGGGGAGCACTGTCATTTAGTCAGTGCCCCTGAACTCCAGCCCACCAGCCTGTGCCCATGACGGTGCCAGCTGATGCCTCCAGCTCATGTCTGAATGTCAGAGCAGCTGCTTCTCTTGCACGGCTGGCTGAGGC
>NW_010416382.1:8651-9138 GCF_000710305.1 Buceros rhinoceros silvestris | reverse complement strand
TGGCGGAGGCAGCTGCCAGCCGAGGTCAGGATTAGGCCCATGCTGATGGGAAAAGACCTGTTCAGCCGTTGTCTCTGCTCCAGTGCGAGACTGGAGAGCGGTGGCTTGGAGCTAGACTGTTAGACGCTTCTCGTGTGCATCACGGAACTCTCACGAGCACCGATTTCTGCCAAAGCCTCGGGGCCAGCAGCGCGTGTTTTCAATGAGTCCACGTACTCCTCGTGCTCTGCGGACGCTGGGCCAGGGACGTTTCTGTACAGGGATGTTTCTCCTCTAGACAGAGTTCACATGTTAACCTTTGAGGTTAATATTCTCCAGGTGGGAATTTTATTTTTCAGTGCAAGCGCTTCCTCTCCCTCCCCACAACCAAAACCGGGCTCAGTCGCGGTCAGCAGGGAAGTGATTTTGGGGTGTTTTGGAAGTCCCATGCTCACACCTGACCCACCCGAGTGCCTTGGCTTTGGGGGAGCAGCAATGAGATCCCCCC
>NW_010416382.1:8176-8476 GCF_000710305.1 Buceros rhinoceros silvestris | reverse complement strand
AATGGGGCTCGGCTTCTTTTTTTTTTTTTTTCCCCATCCCTACAAAATCCTGCCCCGTGGCCCCCCGCGCCCACGCGTGTGTGTGCTGGGCTCGGCGTCTTTTCCAGGCGCGTTTTTCTAAAGCAAATCCAGATGTGTGCAGCTGCCGTCCCTCGAGGAGCTCCCCCGCTAACCAAACTGCAGGCCAGCCGAATATACGCAAACAAAAACATGTTTATTTTTACCGGCTCTGTAGGATGTTAGATGAAGCAGGGAAGGTGGCCAGGGCAGAGCTCGCAAGGGGAAGAGACAGAGGTAAAG
>NW_010416382.1:7168-7833 GCF_000710305.1 Buceros rhinoceros silvestris | reverse complement strand
CCCCCCCGCTCCCCCAGAACCCTCCGCAGCTGACCGGGCACCCCCTTATCCCCCCTTTCCTTCAGGCCCTGCTCGCTGGGGCTCCACATCTCGCCCTTCCGTGTGCTTGGGCTGAGAGAAGGGCACTGCCCTGCGTGTGCTTGGGGCTCGGCTTTGCTCTCCTTGGTGGTGGCAGGGCAGTGCCTCATCCTGGCTCTCTTTGGGGACACCCACCCGTACCAACCAGCTTGTGTCCCCCCACCCCAAGCTCAACGTTGCATTTGGTCAGAGGGAGCTCAGCGCTGCAGGGAATGGGAAGCGCTGGGCTGGGGTGGGACACAGATCCCATCCACACTGTCCCCCCTCCCTGCGGCCAGCATCCGTGGCAGCTATAGCTCCATGTACACCTGCGAGCTCAAGAGATGCTCCAATGCCACCAGAGCCAGGCGGACAAGGAACCCTTAAGGACCTTGTGCCACCACCCTCACTTCTCTTATGGTGAGACAAATCCCCGAGTCAGCCAAGCCACAGGCTCTCCCAGGGGAATCCTCTTGCATCTCTGCCAGCTTGCTCCAGTTTGCCCCAGTAAAGGGGATCCCAGCGCCTCCCTGCTCTCTAGGGACTTCAGTGGGGACCAGATTTCGGCTGGCGAGGCTCTGGCGCCAGGGCTCGGCCGGCACTGCCCC
>NW_010416382.1:5701-7004 GCF_000710305.1 Buceros rhinoceros silvestris | reverse complement strand
CGGTAAGCTGCCCTGGTGCACTGCTGTTGGTGCAAGGACTGCTCGGGGCCAGCACCAGCGATGCCAGGCGGGCGGGTGGACAGAAACCCCTGAGCTACCACCCTCGGGCCAACCTGCAGAAAGGGAGAGAGAAAACTACCCGCCTGGGTCTGACCTATTTAACAGACGGCGACGCTCGTTGTTTTCCATAGCTGAAGTTGTCTCTAATCGTTAGTATGTCTTAACCAGTCCCTCCATGACCCACAGACGTGAGCCGCCGTGGTCCGATGTAACTCCGTGTCTTTCCTGTTACTGGTGCAGATACTGTTCCTGTACGTGTTTCTCGGCGCTTCGTGCTGGTTTTATACCTGCCGTTTCGTGTACGATGGGTGTAACTTGTTTTTCTTTTTGTAGGTTTTTAGTATGTTTGTAACCGGACAGAATGGTGTTATTAAACTGAAACTTATATCTTCAGTGGATAAACCGATCAAACCCCTCCAGGTCGTCTCAGTCTCGTTCTAGTGGAGGGATGTTGGGGCGGTGCGGGGGGCTGCCCATGGCCAGATGGGTCTGTGGGGTCCTGGTTGCTCTGCGGCTTCTCGCTGCCGCTGAATCATGTGGTGGTGGGATGGGTCCCAGCACGGTTGGGTCGCCCCATGGTTTTCCTCCACGGGTCTTTCCAGCTGCTTCTTTTGCAAAACAGGCCCGTGATGTATTTGAGACCTCTGTAAAATTTGGTTGACGCTGGCCAGCCTTTCCAAAGTTGTTGGCAGAGGACAGATGGACAGACAGATGCATGTTATGGTCCCATAAGCCCCATTTCCATGGGATGCAAAGCTCAGAAAATAAATTGAACAATTCTTTTTACTGTGCTCCCCTCTAATGACACCAGGTACATCAGCACAAGTCAGAACGGACTTTCAGGGAAGGGAAAGCTCATCCCACCGGGGTAGTAGAAACCACCAGCACCCGGCCTCAGGCGATTTTAAGGGGAGCAATCCTGGATTAGGTCCTTGATCTGAGGCTATGGGGGTCTCAGTGGGGTCTGAGAGGGAGGAGGGCAGAGATCAGTGCCTCGGGGGATGCCCAGGATCTTGGGGAGCCTGATGCTAGCTTGTCTCCTGTTGGGCTGAGGGCAACAATGATGTTCTCCAGCCCTGGATGTGGTGGAGTAGCTCTTCTGTGGGCAAGCTCTTGAGCTAGTTTGGGGTCCCCAAACCACAGGGACTGGTGTGGCCGAGCAAGGGGATCCTGTTTCTTCCCCTCCAGTGCAGCCAAACCAAGCCCGAGTAGCCATGGCCGTGGAGAAGGGAACCAAAGGCCA
>NW_010416382.1:2651-5683 GCF_000710305.1 Buceros rhinoceros silvestris | reverse complement strand
GTGGCGGAGCAAGGGGACCCTGTTTCTCCCCCCCCAGGGCAGCCAAACCAAGCCCGAGTAGCCATGGCCGTGGAGAAGGGAACCAAAGGCCAACCCACGTGGGGAGGGGAATAACTGCTTGGTTCCATCTGTCTTCTCCTGCTGCATCTTTCTTTGGGGGAGGGGTGGAAATCACTGTTAATGTGACTAATAAGCGGTCCGTGGAGTCTCTGCCACGTCCTGCATACGCTTCCAGGCGGAAGCGAATGGTCAGCAAAGCCCGCACGCTGCTCTGCTCCGGATGGGAAACATTGGCTTTGAAACCACGGGCAAAAGGACCAGCCGGCTCAGGGTGAGGAGGTTGCGGTGGGGACCTGAAGCTCTCAGTCCTTTGCACCCTGGGCTGAGGCTCACCAGAACCAGGGGTGGCCAGAGAGCACTGACACGGGGCTGGTTTTTCCAACAGCTTGTTGAAAAGGAGCTGGGAATTTCAGCATTATCTTCCAGGGAGAAAATATGTACACAGCCCTTTGCCTTGTACTAATATTTACCCCCAGATCCCATCGCTTCGGGGTGGCTGTGACAATCACGCTGCGACTCGGACCCCACGGCCACGCCAGAGCTCTGAAAGTGCTGGTGGAAAAGGTGACAAGGCGGGAGGATGAGCACCCAGCGCACTGGCCCGGGTGCCAAGGGTGGCAGCCTGGAGATGCTGCTTTCCAGCAGGTAACCAAGGGAGCTGGTGGAGATGCCGCTCTTACAGAGCCCCTCGGTGGCCCCGGTGATGTTTTATGGGCTGGGGAGTGGAGGGAGAGGCGGGGTTGAGAGCTAAGGCACGGCACGGGCTGTGCTCCAGCCCCAGGAAAGCCTGCTCGCCCCACACTGCTGGCCGGCACTGCCTGCCCAGCGCCTGCCCCGTGCTGGGGCAACGACGGCTCCATGAACCCCGCGCTGATCTGGCTCAAAGGTGGCACATCACCATGGGACCACCTCTCGCCAGCACCCAGTGACAGCCAAGGGGAGAGCCAGGAGGTTACGGTGACGGACAGGCAGCAGCACCTCTGCAAGGGGGAGATGGAACAAGGCAACAAGCGATAACTGCGCTGCACAAACGCCTTTGGCAACCCAGCCCACAGGAGCTCCCTTGTGTCCTGGGAGGCATGGGGTGAGGGACCTCGAGAGATCGACCCCTCAGGCTCCCACCAGCTTGAAGGACGCGTCCCTCCTCCTTCTCCATGACCTGCACCAAGGTAAGAGCCAGGACCTGCGGCCTCTGCTGTACCAACTGCCCCAGGGCCACCTTCACCAGGGCGGGGGTTTTGGCAGCTCCTTGTTAAGAGCAAAGCCACTGAGGGGAAAAAAAAGGCAGGAAAAAGTCATCCCACCCCAGCAGGGCTGACACTGAGCAGGAGCCGGCTCTTCCTTCCGTGCCCGGCTCCTCTTCAGCTGCGCCGGCTGATATGGTTTATCTGAGCAGCGCCGAATGTAAACGCTGTCAGCGCCAGCCAGGATTAATTCCTGAGATTTTGGCAGCAGGGAGATGAAATAACAGCGCTGGGAGGGGAGTGCACATCTCGGGCTGAAAAATCTTCCCAGCTAATTTACGGCCAGGTTTCTCTTCTCCCAGGCACTTTTGAGAGAGAGCAGAGCTGAGGGCAGAGGAAGGATGGGAGAGAAGGCTGGGAGGAGGAGGAGGATGGCTCCCAGGGGGCCAGGCTGCCTTCTCCTCCTCTTCCTCCCCTCTGGAACCCCAGGGAGTGGGGATGACTGGGAAACCACACTTTCCCCACGCGCAGGAGCTGGCCCCGTGTTGTCCCAAAGTGCTTGACCCTGCTGCCAGGGCCCCGGGCGGGGGGCGGTTTACAGGACCCCCTGGGCTGACGAAGCAGTGCCCAAGGCACTGAAGTGCTCCCAGACACCTGAACCTGGACAGTCGGGCTCGTCCCCCAGGGAAGAGCCTCCCTGCGCTTTGCACTTGTCGATGTGCCTTAGCCAGGAGGGCAACTGCCACCCCGCCGCTGACCAGCGCTGAGGCTGGTGTTCCAAACTGCCCCTGAAATGAAATAATCTTCTGGCTCTGCCACACTGCTGTGGTTTCATATTTATATAGCAGAGGGCTTTGTTCGGGGGATACTTTTCTAAGCAATCGTACAATTTTCGTTTACTTTCTTTAGATATTTCAGTAAATAACTACAAATTCTTTCACTTATTGTTTTCTTGGTAGAGGAAAAAATTGGCTGGACAAAAAGCCGAGCAGGGCACAGGCA
The DNA here is from genome assembly GCF_000710305.1 of Buceros rhinoceros silvestris. Taxonomy (NCBI): domain Eukaryota; kingdom Metazoa; phylum Chordata; class Aves; order Bucerotiformes; family Bucerotidae; genus Buceros; species Buceros rhinoceros. Next base: position 3,437 of record NW_010416382.1, on the reverse strand, counting down.
GGTAAATTGGTTTGGTTTAAATGTTGGAAAGCCCACGTCTCATCTGTCTGCCAAGAGCCGTGCAGCACTCGGGGCTCTGCCACCAGCAGGTTATGATCATACCCAGCATTTAACAATACAGATGGCATCTGCCTACCTGTAACAGGTGTATTTTCAGGTCTTGCTGCTGCTCGGGAGTTGCATGGCTTCATGTGCCCTGCGGGGTCCCCAGGGACCCTGCTGGTCCCCAGGGCTGGCTGACGCACCACTCGCTGCCCTGCCCATGCCCTGCCCGATACCAGGATGCAGCCAGGCACTTGCCTTGCAACAGAGCATACGTGGCCCGCGTCTGCCAGGGCACCGGGTGACATCCACACTGGCTCTGTGGGTGCCGATGGGGTGCCAAAGGTGGGAATCTGAATTAAAAAACAATCCTCATGATGACGGCTGGGCAGGGGCCCAGTGAGACAGCAGCCATGCCCTCTTCCATGCAAACCCACCCATGCTGTGGTCTGCCTTGGGAGCAGAGGCTGCCGGAGGGGCTGGGGTGATGACAGAGGGAGGTGTCTGCTGGGCCAGAGGTGATGCGCCTGTAGCTGCTGGGGCGCCTATGGCGAGATGTGGGCGCTGACGAGGGTGCTCCGGGGAAGTGGCTGTTTTGGCAATCCCACCTCGCTCTCTGCCACGCACTCGCCTCCCCTGGCGTCCTGCATGGAGGGGTGCTGAAGCTTCCCTGGTCCCAGCCCTTCCCCAGGGAAGGGCTGATGGAGGGCTGTGGTGCACGGCAGGTCAGAGCTCTGCTGCTGG
>NW_010416382.1:1383-2451 GCF_000710305.1 Buceros rhinoceros silvestris | reverse complement strand
CAAACCCCCGCCCTCCGTCCTCCACTCAGCCGGCTGTGGATCCTCTGAGCCCAGGCACAGCTCGTCCTGCGGTCCAAGCAGTGGCAGGTAAGCACAGCACAGGGGATGCTCAGGGGCAAACAGACAACACTTTCTCCTTCCAGCTCACCTGCCCAAGGACACCCGGCAGGCAGGAAGGTTCAGCCTCTTGCAGAGCTGCTGTTCCAACAATAAAGGCTGTATTCAGGTCCACAAACCAGAACCGCCCCTGGACAGGAGACAGTCACGGCTCAGCACCAGGACAGCCCAGCATCGCCCAGCCTGGCTACGCACACAGGCAGAAGGAGCCTCTGGGAAGGCTGGATAAATAGCAGCAGGCAAGGGAGATTGCTTCTCAAAGGTCACCACTTCCTCCACACTGCTGTGAATTCGCCCACTTCAAGCCCTCCTCCGCTCCACAGCATCATCCTCTGTCCCAGCCCCTGTCCCAGCAGCTCCCGCTGACCCCAGCCCCAGCACTGGGGAGTGAAGCAGCCTCCCCATCAAGCCAGGCTGTTCCCAGCCTAATCATCTGACTGAGCAGTCATTCCTACTGGAAGGAAAATCCCCAAGGCTGGACCATCATCCTACGAGATTTGCCAGAGGGAGCGGGCGGCTCCCAGCCTCCTGCCTTTTCCTGCTCCACTAAATCACTCCAGAGCCCTCCCGAATGTTTATTCTTTGGGAAAGCAATAAAAGAGAAGGAAACCCCAGAAGAAAAACTCCCACCAGCCTGCCTTTGATTGCATTTGATATTGTTTTATTTCTCAGTGCTTTCCCACAGCAGGCTAGCCGAGGAGAGGGAGAGGGCAGGAGGAAACAGTGCTTGAAGGGGGTAAAAATACAAATTTCACATGACTCTCTGTGTTTGGAAGGGTCTGTGCGCTGCTGGGGTGGCTCAGTCAGGACCTGGGGGTGACAGTGCCTCTGAGGATGGGAATTGCGGTCACCACTCCCCCGGCTGTGAACTTGGAGGTGAGCAGGAGCATTTGCATCCCCGAGTCTGCAAAGGTGTCCGAGCACAGAGCAACCGTAGCGCAAGGCAGGGGA
>NW_010416382.1:429-1231 GCF_000710305.1 Buceros rhinoceros silvestris | reverse complement strand
CAGCCCCCAGCCCCCCCCCCGTGCAGGACCTCCTGGCTGAACAGGTTTCTGAGAACAAAGGCGAAGTGCAGGGAGCTGTTAATTGACCCAGCTTCACCCGGCTTTGACAGACCCGTATCTAAGCAGAGGTGAAAGGGCTTAGCCCAGAGCTGCCTGAATACTGTGAAACCCTGTGAAGCCTCGAAATCCCTTAACAAATAGGCGGCCCCGAGTCCCATTCACCCCCTATTCGTAACATCACCAAGTTAGAATAGAGCAGGACAGGGTACCCCTGGCTCCTGCAAGGAAGAGGGCCATCACACCACCAAAGATAAACCTTCCTGATAGCAGAACCCACTCAGGCACAGTCTTACTCACAGTCACGGGATAAAACCCCTAAGATTTAGGTAGAAAATTGGGAATCACCTCTCCAGCATCATGGCACATGTTGCCTGTACGGAGAACCAACCCCCTTGGTCAGGACACAGGCTGAGGTCACAGACCTGGGATTGAGAGCTCTCCCCTGGAAGCGTAAGTGACTATTTAGCATGCTGCAAGTTCGTAACCGCAGGTGATTAACTAACGCAGGTGTTGTACTTAGTGCGCTTTTAGGTTGTTATAGTGTATTCCTGCTTCTGAGTTATAACAGTGTGTTTTTCCACTTCATCCATGAAAACCCGCAAGAGTGGCCTGTTAAACCTGTAAGTGCAGTTCAAATAGTTTGCTTGATCCTTGCGGTCTAAGTCTTTTCGCCACAGCCTCGATGGCCAGGGCAGGGGAGCAGCGGGCACGGGCAGGTGAGGATGCTGTGACAGGCTCCATC
>NW_010416382.1:0-203 GCF_000710305.1 Buceros rhinoceros silvestris | reverse complement strand
CCGTATTTACACGAAGCACCAAGAGCCGGGTGGTGCCAGGGTGCCCCGTGTCCCGCAGGGCTGGGCAGGGGTGACAGCCGAGACCCCCGGCGTGGCACCAGCGGGGATGCGGGAGTGGGGCGGCAGATGATGGAGGTGAGAGAGGAGTGAGGCTGAGCCATGGCAGAGGCTGAGCATCCTCCGCTGCTGCCGGGAACAGCCTG
>NW_010416381.1:20708-26922 GCF_000710305.1 Buceros rhinoceros silvestris | reverse complement strand
CCCCTCGGTGTCCCCTGGTGCTGGGGTGGCAGGCGGTGGGTGGGTAAACCCCAGTGGACCCTCAGCAGAAGCTGTTCCTGCAGCCCAGGCGGGGTTGCGATGTTTGGGGGGTGTTATGTGCTGAGTGAATGGGATGGTCACAGAGGACCCCTGCAACTAGATGGCACCAGCACAGCAAAACCAAGGCTCTGGGGGCGTCTCTGCCATACCACCACTGGCCAGGAGCCTGCAGAGACCCCGTCACCACCAGGCACCAGCTCACTGCCCTGCCCAGGAGAGTCGACTCCCCATGCCAGGGTCCCTGTCAAGCAGCTTCCATCTGTTAGTGAAGGCTGTGCAGCCTGCAAGTGGTTTTAAACTGACAGAGGGAGATTCAGAGGAGAGAGAAGGAAGAAATTGTTGATGCTGAGGGTGGTGAGCCCCTGGCCCAGGCTGCCCCGAGAGGTGGGAGCAGCCCCATCGCTGGCCCCATCCCAGGTCAGGTTGGCCCTTGGGGCTCTGAGCCCCCTGCTCTGGGGGCAGATGTCCCTGCTCCCTGCAGGGGGTTGCACTGGGGGAGCTCTGGAGGTCCTTTCAGCCCAAACCAGCCTGTGGTTCTAACGTTGCATGGTCAGTGTGGCCTCTGCTGTGCCTGCAGACACTGCCAGGGAGAAGAGCTGTAGGATCAGTGTAATGCATGAGCACCAGCTGTGAAAACTCAGGGTACAGGCACTGCAGTGAAAAGTGCAGAGGCAGAAGCTGGAACTGGTATTTTGCAGTATTTTGCAGCTCTCACAAACTCTGGATTAATAAATTTAAGAGCAATGCACATTATCCCAAACTGCAAAGCAGATTTTTTTTTAACATAAAAAGCTCCAACCCACTGCAGTGCATATGAATATTGAAAGGAAAAGAAGTGAGTGAAAAAAAATTACGTTCATATTTGTACTTTAAAAACCCAGTAATTTCAAAGTCCAGCCTATGGTTATACTGTAAGATCGAAAACAAGAGAAGGCGGCTCTGTGGTTTTTCCGAGGCTTCTCTTGGTGAAGCAGACTGTCCGGGGACGTGGCAGGCTGCTCCGCCGGCAGCAGGATCCCCCTGTGTGGATGGAGCAAGCTTAAGGGCTTGCAGTGAGGGGAGAGAAGGGTAAGGTTACAGAAGGGCTGCTGAAAGGGAGAGAAAGGAGGAGCAGCTGTTTGAGAGACAGGAAGCTTGGGTCAGGATTGCACCTGAATGAAAGAATGCCTTTGGTTTAGAAATAAAAGATCATCTTAATCCACGGGCTTTGGGTTATCATCGTACATAGGGGGCCCCAGCAGTGCACACCGATGACTTCTGAGCTCCTCCCAGGACCGTGGTCCCCAGGAGCTGTGGGGAATCACGCTCCTCTGCGGACAGGAAAGGCCAGCCAGGCTTTTTCCGAAGAGCTGGGCCCATCCCCAGCAAGGTCCAGCCCTGTGCAGGGCAGGAGAGAGACCCGAGACATCCCTCTAAGCTTTGTCTTCATGCTTACGAGTTGTGACAGAGTCGTTGCTGGTTGGGTATGGTCAGGCATTCCCTCTGCTGGCTCCGCGCTTTGGCTGTCCTCCCTGGCACGTATAAATGCTCCAGATAGTTGAACAGATTCCTTGACACAAGACAGCTGCTTTTGTAGGGAGGAATTAATTTAATCAAGGCTAGTCTGTCTTTAAAATAACCTGACATGTCACATGAAGAAGTTCAGAAGCAAGAACTCTTCAAGATGAAAACTCAACATTTTTTCCAGCCAGAAGATGAGATAACATTTCAATAAGTCAGTCTGGGTCTCTGTGTAATGCTTCAGCAATGTGTAAAAAAGTACTGTCCAGAGTGAGGTCGTCAAGGAATGACCTCTGGCTTGATGAATTGTGTTTCTTCTCTGGAGCATAAGAGACCGTGTGGAGTTGAACACAACACAGTGGTTCTCAAAGGGCAACGTTAGACCTGTGTGGTTGGCCCTACCATGGAGAATACAAGGGCTCTTTTTGCTGAAAACAGCAGAAAATGGTGCAGATGGGTAATGCAAAAAGCCATCAAGCTCCTCCTCTTGCCACAAGGCAGGATCTCCTATATCTTAATTACTTGGTTGCTTAATTACTTCTCCATCATAGAGCACCGCAGTGTGTGACCAGCATGGACGGGGACATGGCACTGCATTAAGAAATTGCGTTGTTTAAGGAAACCTGCTCTGCGTGTGGATGGGGACAGCGGCAAAGCAGACAGAAGAAGGAAAGACCCGACGATTGCGGATCTCACTCAAGAACTGGTGTGTGTGTGTGTGTAAAATTTAACCTGCGATTATAGCGGGATCAAAAGGAAACACACCTCCGCAGTTTAGATCTTCTGTATTTGGGTTTTCACCGGCTTCAGTGCTTTAATGCTTTAAAGCGCCAAGCTTGCTGCAGCCTGGTGTGATGCTCCAGCGAGATTTGGCAAATGGTCCTTAGTGAAACCAAAGATACGAACGGGGAAATCCTGATGGAGAAACAAGTGAAGAGAGGAGAGCACAGGGAACAGCTGCCTGGGCTCTGGTGGGTGGGCAAGGTGCCGCCGGGCGCTGCAGACATTGAGGCGTCCGTCATATCGAGGTGGTTAAGATGTCGTTGGGCCCATTGTCCTCCAGCCAGGATGGTCTGTGGCTGTGGCAGGAGTTCGGAGAGGACTTGTGTCCGCAGAGTGCTCTTCTTGGCAGCAGTTCCCTGGTGCTTGACTCCTGGTGGGCAGGGCTGTGTCCAGCTGGCCCTTCCACAGCTGAGAGCGCTTCTCTGCAGAGACAGGTCCTTCCTTCTCCATCCCAGGACCCTGGGCGTCCCAGATGGTCTGAGCGCTGGCTCTTTCCATCCCCATCTTGTCTTTGTACACATTCCCAGCTGTGAATTATTGCTTTTGTTTCTGAACAGAGCCACACCGAGCCAGTGGGAATAAACTACTCGATTAGTTGTGAGTTTATTCCTGCTACCGGTTTCACTGCTGGAGCTGGGCTTGTGTTTACACGAAGCACTGCAGAAGGTCGCAGCCCTCGCAGCCCTCGGCCAGCCGTGCAGCCTAGCCCACGCCTCAGCATGGTCCCCAGTTTCCCCCTAAATCACTTCCCAGGCCTAAGTTAATGTAGTGAAATGAAAGGTACATGCTCAGTGTCACCACAGACGTGTCCTGCACTGTGTTGGCAAATCACAGATAAACCTCAAGACTTAAGACTCGGTTCTGGCTTAACTGTCAGGAGAGGAGTTCCACCCGCGCCGTGAGTGCAGGGAACAGCCCGGTCCGTCCGTTGCTAACTGGAGCCTCCGCGGTGGGGTGTCTCATTTCTCTTACTCAGGCAGTAAAAGCTTGGGAAGCACTGGATTTCGAATGCCCTGGTACTTCGTTGGTCCTGCCGGGGTGTTTAGTGATAGCCTTGAAGTCTCCACACACCCCCAGCAGCTGGACAGTCAGGAGGGATGGGGACGTGGGCTTTGGAAGAAAAGCCTGCAGTTGAATTCCACAGGAACTCCGCAAAGCCGTAGGGGTAGAAAACCGGGAGATAGCGGGCAATTGCCTGTTGGACGTTTAAAATTCTGAATATTAAGAAGCTGAAGTTGACATTTCTATTTTGAAAGGTTTCTGGATTTTTACGCTGACCTCGTTATTTGGGGGGCGGGGCAATGGTTGGTGCGTGGTGGCGGCGAAGGTCTATTTTTAGATGGCTGTTTGCACAAAGTACGATTGAGAGCAGCTTTCCCCAAAACGGAGCCGGTTACGTAATAAAAGATTAGAAGAGCCGTTTATGTTCATTTCTTCATGGCCTAGATCCCCCCTCGTGAGGTACCCCACGATCGGTGGCGTACGCCGCGGCAGGCGAGGGTACCAGCGGGCGCGGCTGGGGTACCCGGGTGCGCGGGGAGCGTGCCGGAGTGCGTTCAGTGGGATCGGGGGTGGAAATAGCAGCGGAGCTGGGCAATTTGCATAGAGGTCATGTTTTGCTAATATGTGTCTTGTAGAAGCAGACAGCATGTAAAAGAGGATGGTTAAAACCTGACCCAGCGATGTTTTTAAATTTCAAATTATGCATAAAGTATGCATTAAATTAATTAGGGAATTCATTAAGAAGGGAAGAGTAAAGAAACTAGTTAGCAGTGTGCAGCATTTAGTAATGTGAGCCATTTTCTATAATTGTTATATATAATTTGTCTCATAACATTATCCTTTGATAAATTATTGCAGCATAATATGATATATGTAGCTTATTAACAGTTTCATTAATTACTATTAGAGCAAAGACACCCTGAAGTCTGGTACACATAAGAACAAATGTTGAAGCAGATGGTTGAAATCAGTGGAACGCAATCGGTTGCTGAACCCTTCTACCTAATTATGTTATTACATCAAAATAGTTTAACTAAATTTGTCAAGTTGTCGGCAAAGCGCTGGGATGGCTGGAGCCACCGCCATGGTGCAGGGATCGCCCCCAGGCCCCAGCTCCCCGTGGGGCATGGGCACCCTGTGCCCTCCCCAGACCTCCTGGCAGACCTCAGTCCTCACTGCCCTCACCCACATCCCAGGTCGGCCTCCTCCTCCTTCTCCTCCTGCTCCCCAAAGAGCATCGTCTCCCCGTGCCTCTCCTGGGCAGCCCCGCTGTGCCTGGGCACGTGTCCCTGGGATGTGCAGGGACAGGTCTAGGGTCATCGTCTCTCTTGGGGTTGGTTTGTGGGGTCGGGGATGGTGGAAAGGCTGGGGGCAGCAGGGACGGGGACAGGGATACCCAGCTGAGCTGTGTGGGAAGGGGTGGATGGACCTGCTGGAGAAATGGTGCTACCGCTGTCAGGCAGTGATGGCAGAGGTTGTTTGCGATCTCTGCGATTCTTTTCACAGAAAACCGGCCTCGATAGACGGTGCTGCGTGAGGATGAGCAGGCTGACAGCAGCAGCCCTGGCAGGGTGATTCGCTGATTCTGAGAGTCAGAAGGAAAGACTCCGACTCTCCAGCTGGCTCCTCTGCGGTGAGGAGATCGTCACAGCGGCGAAGGGGGTTTGTAGCCTCTGTTGCTTTGCCCAACCCACAGCACACTGACGGGTTTCCTCCTTTTCTTGGCACAACCCTGAGATTCTCCTTTATTGGACCAGGAGCCGTGAGAGAAAGTTTGGGAGGTGAAACCCAACCCAAGTGCTGGACAACCAGTGCCCGGGTCTGCTGGGGTCCTTAGCGCAGACCTGGAGCCGTGAACGCGGTCAGGACAGGCGCCAGCATTGCGGCACACTGTGAGCGAGGAAGGTGCACTGCCCACTGCCACGCAGGAACGTGTGTGAACAGGTCCTGTGAGAGTGAGGACAAGAGATGAATCCCAGGGGGGACATTAACGGACCTTCGGCCAGCCCTCCCCTTACCTGCACTACCTTCTGCAGCGGATTCAGGCACTTCAGCAGCTTTGAACTCAAATTGTTACCCATTGTGTCCAAATTTGCAAGAAAATTCCAGGAAAAAAAATTCACTTAGAATCACTTCAAATTTTGTGTCCCGCTGGGGTTGTGCAGGGGTGTCCCCGGCTGCCCAGGGCAGTGGTGGAGTCCCCATCCCTGGACGGTTTCCCAGCCGTGTGGAGGTGCTGCTGAGGGACAGGGGGCAGGGGGGACCTGGCAGGGCTGGGGAACGGGGGCACTCGAGATCAAAGAGCTTTTCCAACCACAACAATCCGGTGACTCTGTGAAACTGGGTATTGCATACACAGAATATAAGAGAAATTATTTCAGAATTATTAGAGGAGGGAATTTAGAAAAACAACAAGGACACGAGCATGTGAATTTTGATTGGACCATTTTTTCTGTTTTCTCTTCAGTGAATTTCAGCAAATGTTCACAGCTTCTGGAGGAGGGGATGTCCCTGCTCCCCACCCGTCCATCCTGCCCACTCCAACCCTTCCCTGCGCTGTTCCCACTCTGGCCCACCCGTTAGGGAAAGCCAGTCTTGCCCCAGCAGCCATCTGTGAGACTCGCTGGGGGGGCAGAAACCTTCCCTCTTTGCCCAGGAGACCTGCCCACATGTCCCCTCACCCCCCAGCTGCCCGCTGCATCCCCAGCTTTCCTCCGTGAACCTCGATGCACAAGGTGTACCCCAAAACGGAGCTTGCAGGTGGCTGTGGAGCAGGGGGTCCCCAGCCCTGCCTGTGGGGTGGTTGTGGAGCGGGGGGTCCCCAGCTCTGCCTGTGGGGTGGCTGTGGAGCAGGGGGTCCACCGCCCTG
>NW_010416381.1:19157-20601 GCF_000710305.1 Buceros rhinoceros silvestris | reverse complement strand
GGTACACGCGTTCCCACCATTCAAAGTGCGCTGCCACTTTCAAACTCCTCTGACCTCTTCCCCAGGCTTCTGGAAAGTTCAGAGATCTGTGTCTGCAGGGGAGGACCTGGGCAGAGCAGCTGCCTTGGGTGAAATCAGGCATTGCACCCCACCGGGGCTGGGGTTTTTTTGGAGCAGACGAGCAGTTGAGCTTAGTTTTTAATCTAGGAGGAAGAGTGGGTCAGGCTGGGAGCGTGTGGCATAGCAGTGTGTGTGGAGATGGTCATTTGGTCTGTTGCCTGCCTGAATAAATGTAAAGGCATGGCTGATGTGAACGTGTCAAACCTTCATTCGAAATGGGATCTACTGCCACGTGGACGCTATTGAGCTCATTAATAATTAGAACCTGGCGCCTCAGCTTGAGTGCAGCTCCCACGGCGAGGTGACTCGCACAGCCGCTCTGGAAATGGGGGCACTGGGTTGTGGACAGCAGGTCTTTTATAAAAACATTTAGGCAGATTTGTTTGTCTCTTCCTTAAAGTGAATGTGATTTAGGCACCAAGCTCCATTTGGTGCCTTTGCAGTGTTTCCCTTTAAACAGAGTGTTAGCTGCATGGTAGACACTGCACTTGTGGCAGCTGGGTGAACAGAACTGGAATGGAACTGGAGCATGCAGAGCATTTCTCTCTTTTCCTCTGAGTTTCAGCCCCGCCGCTCTCCCAGAGCAGTCTCTGAGAGCTGAGGCAATGGCAGCTCTATGCTGGCCAGAGCATCCCATTTCCTTCTGACTTTCGCCCCCGCCGCTCTCCCAGAGCAGTCTCTGAGAGCTGAGGCAATGGCTGCTCTATGCTGGCCAGAGCATCCCATCCCATGCATCGCATCGCTGCGTGTGGTCTTCTTGGGTTTGCCAGGAGAACCAAGAGAAGGCTCCACCAGCCGACAGCTCAGCACCAGGCAGCACAAACCGGAGGGATCGGTGAACGACTTGCACCCGGCAGGTGGGAGAAGGCTAAAAAACAAAGGCACCATTATCCCACTGAAGTCCATCAAAATCATGACAAGCATAATTCACAGTAAATTCCAGCTCTAATCTGGACCGTGAACCCCATATTTAAATTATTTCTCCTTTTTTAAAAGCATCCATCGGGTGCTTCAGATAGTACCAGAAGTCAGGTAAAATGAGTATCTTAAAGACGTGGCTGTGCTGCCGTGAGTTCTCTCTCCAGAAGGGTTTCAGGTGAGCCAGGATGGATGAAGGCATCTCCAGTAGGGTTCGCCGTCACGCTGGAGGTGGTCTCAGAAGGGCAGAAGGAGAGAGAAACTGTGAAGCCCCAAGTACACAGTGTGAAAAAAGCGTAAGTGCTTAATTTCTCCCGGAGCACCAGAAGGCGTGTGGGAGGAGAGTGGGAGTGTGTGGGCTGAGTCACTGAACGTCATTTCATGTGTTTGGGTTTTATGTTAATTA
>NW_010416381.1:12710-18901 GCF_000710305.1 Buceros rhinoceros silvestris | reverse complement strand
CCCCCCAGCCACTCCTTAGTCAAGAGAAGCGCTTGATTTCTGAGAGGAACTCGTGGCTGGGAGGCAGTGACTGACCTGAACATTTGGAGCTTTCACTGGAAGTTTGTTGCTCATGTCTGCAGAGGTCAGGTGGAGTCGTGAAACCACCAGCCAAACCTCGGATCTGGGGCAGCTCTAGCTGAGGAACTGATTTCTTGGGCTGAGCTCAGTTTTAACCACATTTGCTTAACCTCGTCTTTGCTCTGTTAATCATAGAATCATTGAACCGGTTGGGCTAGAACATTTGGAGCTTTCACTGGAAGTTTGTTGCTCATGTCTGCAGAGGTCAGGTGGAGTCGTGAAACCACCAGCCAAACCTCGGATCTGGGGCAGCTCTAGCTGAGGAACTGATTTCTTGGGCTGAGCTCAGTTTTAACCACATTTGCTTAACCTCGTCTTTGCTCTGTTAATCATAGAATCATTGAACCGGTTGGGCTAGAAGGGACCTTAAAGATCATCCAGTTCCACCCCCTGCCATGGGCAGGGACACCTTCTGCTAGACAGGAATCATTGACCCGGTTGGGCTAGAAGGGACTTTAAAGATCATCCAGTTCCACCCCCTGCCATGGGCAGGGACACCTTCTGCTAGACAGGTTGGTTTCTTCTGCAAAGCACGTGGTCCCCGGCACGGGCAGGCTGAGCCCCTGCCTGTCCTCAGCTCCCCGGGCTGGGGGACGCGCAAGCAGACCTGCAGCAGCCCAGCACCAAGTGCAGCGATGCTCAAGCCGCTTGTCCATCTCCCTGAGCTTGGCACATCACACCTGGAACCGCGGGAGCGGGTGGCTTTTCGGCTGCCCTCCGTTGGGAACTGTCCGGACCCGCTGGGCAGAGCCAGGCGGGGCGTGATGGCAGAAGAATGCCAGAAGAATGGGGAGAACCGGTGGCACAGAGATGGTCCTGCTGCCCATCGGAGCCGCTGCCAGCAGCGTCCCAGTGTGAAAACAGGGAACCATCTGGTGAGTAGGTATGACAGCATCCGAGCAGGGCGGCGGGCAGCGACGCAGGACCAGATACGATCATCCCATGAGCTCGTGAGAGGAAGGGTTCCAGGCCCAGAATATCGGTGCAGTGCTGTCCCGAGCCTGTGCGCATATGGCTGAGAAGATGCACTGCTGTGAGTCACTGAGAAGGGGAATAAAAATAGGTTCTGCTTCTGTGTAAAGAAAACAGCAGGTACTCATGAATGTGGCTGCGCTCCGTGGCAGAGAGGAGCAGCGGGGAGGGTGCGCTGGGCAGAGGACTGGCCTCTCTGCGAAGAGCACAGCGAGCTGCTCCCGGCACCGCGGGCCGAGGAGTGGCGGAAAGGCTGGGAAACCCTCCGCTGAAGAGGCTCTGTGGATAGCTCCTCATGCTGTTTGTAACACGTGTGCCATGGAGCAGGCACTTATTTTATTTCTCTTCCACAGGAATTAAATTAATTTTAGAAATGGCGCTATAACTATTTTCCTGCCTCGGGGACCATTTGTTTTAAAATCATTAAAGATTTTTATATGACACTGCACTGACATTTGATGTGAATAAATTAAGGGAATTAGTATAGAACTGTGTTCTTTCTTCTTTGACTTCCCAGCACGTCTGCACTGTGCATGTTTGGTCAGGGTGTCCGTGTGTCAGGGCACTGGTGCCCGTGTGTCCCCAGAGGAGTGGATATACAGCCGAGGGAAATGAAAAGCACCAGGAGGTCTGTTCAAAGATGACGTATTTTTTGGTGTTCTAACACCACCGTGTGATATTCAAGCAAATTGCATTATTCTGTGATTCCTTCCCTCCACAGACACGTGTGGTCAGGAAGGTCGTGGTGCTGCACAGGCCCCTCACTTGCTCCAGAGCAGAGCTGGACTCCGGGTGCCCCAGGGGTCCACGGGCACGATGGAGAGCTGTGGCTGCGGAGCAAACCCAGGGAGAGAATGGGAGAGCAGAGGCTGCAGCTGAGCAGCACATGGGTTCCCTGTCCCTCGGTGAAAGCGTGGGCCACCACACAGCCTGTCACCCTGTGCCAGCTCCTGCTTATCCCCTCTGCCCCATGGCCTCATGTCCCTGAGCCCAGCCCAGCTCTGGAAACGCTGGGAAATGGGGAAGGTGAGAGCCTGTGCCTTAATTTTCCCTTCCAGTAGCTGCTGGGAAATGGACGGCGTTTCACGCGGGGAGGACCAGACAGCTTCCCCGGAAACCAGCGGCAGGTTTCTCAGCCCCCAGCAGCGGTGAGCGCACACTGGTGAAGGGAAGGCTCTTCAGGAAGGGCCAGCGCATGCCATGCTGTTAGGGACAGCCTCGCAGAAGAGACTCAGCATGGGGCTATGCCTTAGAAGCACCCGGGAGATGAAGTTAGCGCGGGGAGCAGCTGCTTGGCTGTGGGGAGCAGCACCACGCAGGGACAACATCAGCCCTGTGTGTTGACCTCTGCTGTTGCAGGTAGGTTCCCTGACAGGATCTGAGCTGAATCCTTCCCCTGGACAACAGGGATGGCTGCAGTTTCCTGTGAGGTTCCCACATTCCCACTCCTGTCCTGGTACCTCAAACAGTCCCTGGCTCTGTCTTCTTGCTGGGGCAAGGCAACAGGTCTGATCCGTGAAGCAAGCAGCTTCTGCTGGTGTTGGTGTGCCATGCTGCAAAGCCCCGAAAGCACAAAGCCCCCTCGTGCCACCGTCCAGCACAGTCATGGGACTCCCCGGCCACCTCTCTGGGCACTGCTCCCCCAGCCCTTGGCTCCACAGCAGGTTTGGTTCATGGTCTATCTCAAATATCACGTGGAATTTCTTTGCAGCAACTTGAACTTGGCTCTGCTCTAGCCTGGAGGTCCCACCCCACCGTCCTGCCTTGTCCTTGGTGCTGTGTGGACATCTCAAGCTCCCTGGTGGTGCCGGGAGCTCCAGGGGATGGGGAGAGAAGGAAAAAATACATAGCTAAGCAAGTTTGGAAAGTCTGAGCCCTTGGATGACCTGTTGGTGTTTGCTGCCAGGATTATTCCGGGATTTCTTATTTCCTGGTCGGTTATCGGCAGCGAGCAATGCCTGCGCCTTTGTGGCTGTTGCTCTGTCAGCTGTGGGAAGCTCCAGCAATGGGGTGTCTGCAAAGGAGGGGCAGTTTTCTGGTCGTTGGGAGTGAAAGCAGCAGTGCCCGGTTATTTTCTGAGTCCAGTTTCCAGGTTACAACTGTGATTGCATCAAGGTCCTGACCTGGGGCGAGTGCAGACATCACGGAGCCCTGAAGGACAGGCGAGAAGGGACACGTGAAGGATGGGTATGGCCCCTTTGATGGGGCTGCTCTGGAAGGCCGTTGAGCCTGAGTTTTTCTACTCGTCTGTCTACATGGACTTTAGCAAAAGGGCTCCTGAGAAAGATAAAACTCAAAGCTGCTTCAGCTTCAGCAGGCGAGGTGAGCTCACAGCCGGGCATGCTCTGTTCCACCTGTGTCCTGGAGTTTTGGAGGGTGTCACACAGCCAAAACAGCCCCCGATGAGCCAGGGCTGGCCAAAGCGGAGTAGTTTAAATCGAGCGACATCCTCGCTGAATGTCAAGAAAAGGCAGTTTTGGCTTTCTGAGGCAATGCGTGGCCCGGGCTGTGTCGGCAGGGTCCCTGCTCCCCCTGTCTGCCTCACTGCTCCCGCCAGCACCCCGAGGTGCTGTTTGGAGCCAGGCCCCTCGGTACAGCCCCAGCACTGAGGAGGAGGGGTCAGGGCCAGCCGAGCGGACAGGACCTGCAGGTGGGGGGAAATACTGGGCTCCGAGGGATTCAGCAAGAGGCGAATCGTTCCCTCACTGCTGACGGTGTGAGAGGGGAGCGGTCCCCACTAGCCCGGCAGTGTGGGGAGCTGTGTGGGGTGGAATGGGCAGGACACAAACCGTGGTGTCAGACGGACAGACAGACAGACAGACAGCTCTCCCAGGTTTCTGTACGCCCGAGGGATGCAGCTCTAGGTTTGAGGGTGCAGAGTGCAGGGTATCAGGTGCAGGCTGCAGGGTGCAGTGTACAGGGGTGCAGGATGGAGGGTGCAGGGTGCTGGGGTGAAGGGTGCAGGCTGCAGGATACAGGGTGCAGTGTACAGGGGTGCAGGATGGAGGGTGCAGCGTGCAGGGGTGAAGGGTGCAGGGTGTGGTGACTGGGTCCCTTCCCCGCTCTGTACTTTTGGCCCCATCGAGGCTGCGGCTGCCCAGGGTGATCTCCAGGCACCGAGACCCGGAGCGGAGGGGAAGGAGAGGAGCTCCTCGCTTTCCTTCTGTCGGCTCATACTTGTACAGCAAAGTGGCTGCAGGCTACAGGGTGCAGTGTACAGGGGTGCAGGATGGAGGGTGCAGCGTGCAGGGGTGAAGGGTGCAGGGTGTGGTGACTGGGTCCCTTCCCCGCTCTGTACTTTTGGCCCCATCGAGGCTGCGGCTGCCCAGGGTGATCTCCAGGCACCGAGACCCGGAGCGGAGGGGAAGGAGAGGAGCTCCTCGCTTTCCTTCTGTCGGCTCATACTTGTACAGCAAAGTGCTGTTAATAATAATTTAAATGCTTTGGTTGTCAGTCACTGCTCTTTCTTTGTAAATGTTACTCATTTCATAAATAAATCAAAACCTGCAGACCCCCGGTTTTCAGAAACTTGAATGCTTTTGTTAAAATTGTATGAAGCAAATTCACAAACACATGATTTATATTATCTCAGCACAGCACAGGAGATGATAGAACATACTATTTAAATTAACTTCTCTCCCAACAAATGAAATCAATTCTGTTCTTGGGTTACTTTTCATCTGCCTTTTGTCTTGTTGCCGAATCTTTTCTATTTCTTTCACTCATTCATCTATTGTGCCCTTTCCTTGATCTGATAGCATTAAACATATAATTAAGTCATAAAGGAGGGAACTGATGAGTATAGCAGATGGTAATTGCTTCCTACATTTGAATGAAATGATATGCATTGCTACAATTTACAGCTCTCGCCTCATATTTTATTCAGGAACCTTTTATCTCTTTTCCTGCAGAATTATTCTGCAATAAATTTAGACATCTTATCAATAGCTTGTGTGATACGAGCAGAAACGGGGGAAAACTGAACTTTGGGCATCCTGATGTTTAAAACCATTTTCTACAATAATTGAATTATCAACCAGCAAATATCGTATATAGAACCTGATGGACTTGGCTGTTTTCCTCATAGAAGCTGACCCCACGATTACAGAGAGAACTCAGCCTGTCTAATTACAACTTGGTGAACTAGGAGATGCTGGGACCTAACACAGCCGTGGCACTTCGGGTGAGTCGTGTTCTTCAGCACTCTGAGGCTTTTGCAGACTCCCAGGAGTCAGAGGACGGACAGGAGGAGTTTGTGGAACGTGGCATGTCGCGCGCCCTTCGTGGGGTAGGGCTGGCAGGAGGGTGCAAAAGTGTCTGCAGTGCCGAAGCTGTGCGGCCCTGCCGGAAAGCCTCGCGTGAAGGGGATTTCTTTCTCTGTCTGGTTCCTCAGAGTAAGAGAATTCGTCACTCAGAAGGAAAATGGAATAGGCACGTGGCCAAAAAAAGTGCAAGTAGAGGAGAAAAGGGATGTTTTGGGGAAGAACATCCAAATTTTGGTACCTTTTGCTGAAAGGCCAACGGGGTCATGGGAGAACAGGCACCGGAGCATAATTAAATCAGTTGGGTTTATCTAGGTGGACAAACTGGAAGAAAACAGAGGCATATTGTAAGTTAAATTTTTGTTTTGAAGTCCAGGACTAAGAGTTCTTCGTTCTATTATATTTCTTGGTTTTTATTCTATTTCTTATTTATTACTGTTTCTTGTTTTTTACCTTATTCTTATTCTTATTCTTATTCTTATTCTTATTCTTATTCTTATTCTTATTCTTATTCTTATTCTTATTCTTATTCTTATTCTTATTCTTATTCTTATTCTTATTCTTATTCTTATTCTTATTCTTATTCTTATTCTTATTCTTATTCTTATTCTTATTCTTATTCTTATTCTTATTCTTATTCTTATTCTTATTCTTATTCTTATTCTTATTCTTATTCTTATTCTTATTCTTATTCTTATTCTTATTCTTATTCTTATTCTTATTCTTATTCTTATTCTTATTCTTATTCTTATTCTTCTTATTCTATTCCGCTCTATTAGCCGATGCCACTTCGGCTTTGGTAACTAAGAACAGCCAATTGCCATCCAGCTGGAAGGG
>NW_010416381.1:11533-12546 GCF_000710305.1 Buceros rhinoceros silvestris | reverse complement strand
AGCATCGAGTAACTGAGGTCACGTTGCCGGGCCAGCCTCCTCCTCCCAGCACAGCCAAGGGGCAAAGGAAGGTCTCACACCAAGGGCAGTTTGGGCCACTTTATACCTCGAGCTTTGGTTTCTTTCTGATTTTGTGTGTAGAAGCTCAGGCCACCCTTAGGACCTGGAGGACTTTGTCACAAGGTGCCCCCAAACCTAGCCGTGGGGTCCCGTCCCACATATCTGCGCCCACCGAGCGCTTTCCTTTGCCCTCCAGAGCCCTGTGGAGGAGCAGCAGGTAGCTGGGTGCAGGTCCCAGCCTAGGAGACGCCTGCACTCACCCCATTCTCCTCCTCTCCCCTTCGAGTCAGGTGTTGGCGCTTGCTCTGGCCCAGGGACTTCAGTGCCCGTAGCCTGGGATTTAAACACAAGGAGAGTGAGAAAGTGAAATACTAGGGAAAAACTGTGGTAGTACCGTGGGGTGGTATTACTGATGATTGCGACTGACCTGGCAGGTTGCTTACCCGTGCAGGCACATCCCAGTGAGACGCAGGGATTCCTCGTCTGCATTTTACTCCTCCTTGCAAACACGCTGCCGAGGAATCTCCCAGTTAGTCCCAGTACAAACCAGCTGCTGTGGGGCAGGGTGCTCTGGAAGGGCCGTGCGGCAGCAGGGACGCCCTCCTGCCTTTCCGAAGGGAGCAGACCGAGGCGTGCAAACCAGAAAAGCAGGAAAAGCCCGTGGGGTTTTGTAACTGAGCACGCAGTGCAGGCAAAGTGCTTTTCACACGGGGTGCTGTGGCTGGTGGCACGGCTTCTTGGCGATGCCCGCACTGTGCCTCGGCCAAGGCCAGCTTCTGACCTCTTCTTCCACTGCTCCCATGACATCAGCAGTATTTCAAAATTTCCCAGGAAGAATGGCTCCATCCTTCACTTTTCACGGGTGATGAAGTAGCAAAGACGTCGCTCTCTTTGTGATAGCCCAGCTGAGGAACAGCACACGAGGAAAGTCCCACGACGGGGACAATCCAGAG
>NW_010416381.1:11100-11421 GCF_000710305.1 Buceros rhinoceros silvestris | reverse complement strand
GACGAGTCCGGGGGGGTCATAAGGCAGCCGACACTTCTCAGGATGGAAATAGATGTGGCCACACATGGTCATGTTCTTTTTTTCACAGAAGATTGTTATAATATCATGAAATGCAGCAATATTGGCAAGAAACTGGTCTTTGTGTCATTTCCCCCATCATCTTTTTTATTAGGTTAAAAGCGGGATTGATAAAAGTAACTTTATTGCAATCGTGTTCTCAGCTGAAGCACGGGCAGAGGTCACCGCTGTTATTAGACCCGCCGTGGGGCTGCGGAACAGACGAGGCTTTGGGCTCTTCTTGAGGTCTGAAGCAGAACAGCA
>NW_010416381.1:10194-10857 GCF_000710305.1 Buceros rhinoceros silvestris | reverse complement strand
ATGGGGCAGGGGGACATACCACCCTGGGGCTTGGCAGGGAAAAGGTGTCACACACCTCCCATAAATGCTGTGGGGGAAGCGATGGAAAATAACTAATGAGGGGAACAAGTTCGTGCCCGTGGGACCATGCAGCCTTCTAAAGCTCGCGTGTCCTGAGCGTAGGTGGCAGCAAAACCTCGAGCTGACCTCATGCCAGGCATCTTGACTCCTCACTGCTTTCCTTCTGTGGAGCGAGGCAAGAAAGAGTTGTCAGTAATAATTTTCTGAGTGATTTTTAAAAGCCCGTGACTCCCTCCCTTATTAGTTTTAATAAAGAGTCACTGCTCCCTAAGCTTGCTTGGAAAATTATTACCTATCAGCAAGACAGAAGACAAACACATGAGCTATTGACAGCGGCGGAGAGTAAGCCCCTCATGATGGCTGTTAGGAGGCACGCGCTAGCCTTTTTTCCACAGCCTACCTAAAATTAAGTTCTGTCTGAGGAGCGGTGCTGTGCTCCAGGAGCTCATGTCACACTCCTCGGTGGGTCCGCGCGGTGGGCGGTTTGCAGAGGCGGGATTCGGCTGCATCCCCGGGCAGCGTCACCCCACCAGGACCCGGCTCCTGCTCCCACACCCACGGGAAGCTACTGGTACGGCGTCCTCTCGCTGGAGCATCTTCCCC
>NW_010416381.1:8938-10127 GCF_000710305.1 Buceros rhinoceros silvestris | reverse complement strand
CCCGCCTCCGGCTCCCACCCCCACGGGAAGCTACTGGTACGCCGTCCTCTCGCTGGAGCATCTTCCCATGCCGCAAGCACTGCGAGCGTAGCCTGGGCCTGGGGACAGTGACGATTTTGTGATGTGCTGAGCTTTCTCAGCAGCCGGCGCAATGTGACGGGGCATTTCCGCATCCTGGTACAAACTGCCTGATAGCCAGAAAAGGGTGCGTAAACCTCCCCCTCCTCCCTGGCACAAGGGCAGGGGCGGGGAGCAATGACCAGATCCTGCCGGGGCCTGAGCGGGGCCGGGGCTGGTGTGCAGGCACGTCCCCAGGACCCCACCAGAGAGCCCCGGGGGGTGCCGGTGCCATCCCTGTGCTGTCATACGGCTGTTACCATGTGGCTGCAGTTTAACATGGCACAAGTGATTCCCAGCATTTTATGAAATTTAACTTTTTCTAACCTTCGGCTCAGGAAAAGTATCGTTGTAACACAGAGATTCTGCCATTTGCGGAGAGAGACCCGAACAATTCGGGTTTGGGGAGCTGATAGGCTGAATTTACAGTTGTGTGTGGTCAAGCTGCTATTGATGCTTGAGAGTTTCCAATTGCTGGTAATAGACTGGGGAAAAAAGATAATGTGTTTGATCGATCAGCATGGACAAATTTCATTTAGGGGATCAATAACAGTTTATACTTGACAGAGCGGAGGGACCACATTTATTTTTCCCTTTGATTGAATAAATGTTTTCAATGAGACTGCAAATGTAAAGCAATCCTAACCATTTCTTAACTGGAGGCGCAGCATCCTGCTCCGCTGTTATTGCGAGCAATGTGTATTTACAGCTAATACAGAGCGCGACGGATCGCCAGAGGCTGGAGCGGCCGAGCGGAGCTCGTGTGCGCTTTATTAAAACAGGAGACATGGAAAGTGCACAGGCTGGTTTTCCTGACCCCCAGGGATGTGAAATACCAGAAAGAGACATCACTTGGGCGTATTTGTCAAGGGTGGGTAGAAAAGGGAGGATTTTTCCTGAGTTTTTTTCTTTTTTCTGTATCTTCTCTTGAGCCTCTGAGAAGATACGTAGGAGGGTAAATACGCAGGAGGAAACAGCCACGTCTCCTCTAACATCCGTCACCTCTTCTCCCAGGCAGCCACCACCACCCACCTTCTCCTGCGGCAGTGTGAAGGTCAGGGCTGGGGCCTTG
>NW_010416381.1:8370-8807 GCF_000710305.1 Buceros rhinoceros silvestris | reverse complement strand
GAGGGCCAGGGATGGGGCCTTGGCTGCGGGCCCCCCAATGCCCCCGGCATCGCTGCGGGGCCGGGCAGCTCCAGTTTCTCCCCTTGGTATGTTCTGCATTGCCCATGTGAACTTGTAGGTGTGCACCACTGGACGGGAACAGGCGGCAAAGTTCTGCTCCGCTCTGGAAGCAGCTTGGGAGGTCCGCAGGTACCCACAGCCCTCTCACGGGCTTCTCCCTCCATCAATGGGGGGTCACTTCAGTGATGTGGTGACATCCCACCTTGTCCAACCTCCCCATCACCAGCTGGTCACCATCTCAAAAATATCTATCTGCTTCTTCTGCCTGGTTGGCTCTGAGTGCTCCAGGATCTTCAAAATCCTCAGCAATCCCCTGTTGGAGCAGCCCGGCTCTCCAGCAGAGCGGGCAGAGCTGGGGTGTGGCTGGTCTCCACCCC
>NW_010416381.1:3231-8220 GCF_000710305.1 Buceros rhinoceros silvestris | reverse complement strand
CGTTGGCAGGGGGACGTCTATCCCTGCCCACCACACCATGCCCTCTAGGCAGGGCTGGGGGCGCACAGGGCTCCATCTCTGGAGGACCGTGTGGGCGACCCGCGTGTCCGCAGCTGCTCGAGGTGAGTGCATACACTCCGCGGAGCCTGCTGGTGGCTGGACATCAGCACCTGTTCCTGCCAGGCCTGTTTCGCTCCACAACATGTGCTGGTCCTGCAGAAGTGTTCCTGAGCTCGTTAGGTAATAAACTTTGTGATCGCAGGAGTTAGCGTTGACTCTGGCTTTCCTGCACAAGGGAGTTCCCATCGCCCTCCTCATAGGTTTAGCTTTGCTCGGTCAGACCGAGGGAAGACTGGCAGTAATCGTCTCTTTTTGGACTGTTTACGAGCTGGCGCAGGGCACTGGCCGGGCAGGCAGACCCTGCTGACCTAGCGCCACGGCTAGGCAGGGCCCCCGGGTGCAGGGGAGGTGGTTTGGCAGGGGAGCTCAGTTTTGTACAGGTTTCCTTTCTAGTGCAGAATTTCCCCCCCCTTTCTGTTATGTTTTATGAACTCTCTCTAAGAGGGGCTTAAAATCAGATTTGGCTGGTGGCAGAGAGTAATTAAGTTCCAGATGACGCCGATGATAACTTTCCCTTGCAATATGGAGCAAACGCCAATAATAAATGCAGCTAGTTTCTAGCTCCAGATGCATCAGCTCGTTTCGTTAGCTGCCTTGCTCATCAAGGCGAGAGAGCCGAAATGGCGAGAAGCCTGCCTCGGAGAGGGAGCCGTGGCCCGGTGACTATTTTAGGCACACAGCTTGGGATTGTTTAAAATGCATATTGTCTGTGTACGTTTCAATAAGGCAAATGCCAAGTACGAGCGCCGTAGGGCTGCTGGTGTGTCAGATGATTAAGTCTTCAAGACTTGCAGCCATAGGGTCACCATCGATGGTACTTCCAGGTCATCGTGTGCGCAGCAAAGTTAGAGGCAATGGTTGACCTTTTGACAGCGCTGCGGGGTAACGGAGCTTCGGCAGACATAAATAACCATTTCTAATTTGTTTTTGTGAGGGGTATTTATTTAAAAATGCAAATATATTATAACATATGTGACTTAAGGATATTCAGATGGGAAAGCAGAACGCATTTCCTCCCGTTCTTTTTCCCCAGTGAATTTCCAAATGAAATGCTTAATGGGGGAAAAGGGAAGAGTCGGAATGAGTAGTAACGGTAACAACGACGAAGATCACGTACCTTGTTCTCTTTGCGATTGTCTAGTACCTCTTTGTCAATGACATGCTCTGTGCAAAGAGTCTCCTCGAGGCTGGATTTGGTTTGTGGTATTAACAAAACCTGTGTGGTAAACGGCTTGTCAGCGTTGTTTCATCCCGTGCCCCACGTCTAGCACAAAGATAATGCATATCTGTCCTTATTTTGTACATAACGTACTGCAGCACACACAAAATCAGGAAGCTTTCAAGAGTCTTCTGTCTTTTGCCTTCAGTAGATTGTAAACCCAGACCTTTTAAAATCCTGCCTATTGCACTTTGTGGTGACCCGACTGCAGTGCAGAAGCCACTGGTTGACTTTATTTTTATCCTTGCAGGAAGAATAGTTGTTTATAAAACTCAACAAGCATAAAACAATGTGCTTCAGGATTATAAATAGCATTTGAAAAGGTTTTGAGATTACACACTATTGCCTGAAATACTACAGGGCAAAATTCTTCATCCTTGCTCAGTTAAATGAGGAGTTTTGATCAAGGAAGGGCAGTCAGAGCTTCAGGATGTGGCCAATAATAACGCAATAAATCAGCAAAGATATGATCTGATGGCGTTCAGCTTCCTTTCAACACATAATCAGTAAGCACTTAATTGTTAGAAGTTGTATAATTACCGCAGTGCTGCGCAGGGGCTGCGCAGCCCGCGATGCTCTAATTTCCTGTATTTGCGGTGGCGGGGGCTTTCATCAGCAGCGAGCTCTCACACCGCGGCTCATCAGACTGGCTGTGATGTTAATGCGTATCTCGTAGGTGTCTGACAAGTCATTTAAAGCAGCGCCTGGAGTCCTTAATGCCCTGAGCGGGCAGAATGGGGAGCAGAGCTCTTTGTGCACACATTTACAGAGGTGCTCAGGACACGGATCCTGGAGCTACGAGAACTAAACGCACGCACAAGCGTGAAGGGATCGGATGAATTAATGTCAACAAGTAACGGGGTGATGGCAGGCACAGCAGCCCCGTCAGCCCAGCAGCTGCATGTAACTGGGGCTGGGCAGCTTTACCTACCACCCTCAAACTCAGTCAGAGAATTTGCGTCTTCATAGCCACAGAAATGGGACTTCTGCAGCGATGTGGACGGGGCCAGGGTTTCACCTCCGCCAGGGTTTCACTCCAAGTTTGCTGGTGGGAGCCACTGTCGGATGAGCAGCAGAGCTGAACTGAGAGAAGACAACCCGCATGGCAGGACCCTCTGCTGGGTCTCCTGCTCTTGCAGAAGATGTGGCTCCTCTCCAGGTCTGTGAAGAATAGACAGCTGGAGAAGTTTGGGAAGGAGCTCTGTCTCCGTGCACCACGTACCAATGGCTTGGCTGTGGTGGTGTAAGATTTGCCGTGCGCAGATGGTGTGCTATTCCAGAACACGTATTCTTATTTCTGGTCCATTTTCCTCTGTGGCTCTCGGTGATATTTTTACATATTCATCAGTCGGGGCAGCCAGAGCTCGCTGTTTCTGACACTTGTCTTACGTGGTGAGTGTGTGTCACTGTTGTGTTGTATTGCATACGGGCTGATGATGAGCAGGAGAGAAGGGAGAGGTGTCTGCTCAGTCGCATGAGGTCATGTCCAAGAAGGTGAGCTGCCGGGAGGGAGCAGGCTCCGCGGCTTTGCCAGCATCTTCAGCCATGTTCCAGCTCAGACTTCAGCAGGGTGTGTGGTACTGGAAGTGCTAGGCACAGCGAGGCACCGAGCGCGCAGCAGAGATAGGATGATGAATGCACCTTGCCAGGGTGCCATCATGGCCATGGTTTGTAGAGGGCACTTTCCACTCTTCGGAAGCAAGTGCAGTACCAGCAGTGCATATTGTATGAAGATGACCTGGCACAGGAGAAGGTGAGACCAAACTGGAGCCCTGCTCTGGCTTGACGTCTGCTGCCTTTGTAAAAACCTGCTGTCGAGAGCAGCAGCACCAGGAAGAGCTCTCCCACCACCAGGAGCCAAGCCCTGGTGATAACAGGGTGATAACAGGGGGTGCCCAGCCGGCTTTGTTGGAAGCCAGTTCTGCAGGAATCAGAAGTGTGAAAACATCGCCCGTGTCTGAGGAGTGGGGAGAGGGCTTTCTCACAAGCTGTAGGAGGGTGTGGGAACCAGGTGGGCTGGAGGCAACTTCTCTTCCCCACCTGGTGCAGTCCAGGCAGGCTCGCGTGTCCAGAGAGAGTGAGCGCGCAGTGGTTCCGCAAGTGCTGCAAGTAGCAGCTGGGACCTTAAACACAAGCAGACTCCGAAAGCCTCCAGGGAGGATTTCAGATGGCTCTGAAGTGCAGTGCACCTAGGAGAGCACCTCCACAGGTGAGGCATCTGGGGAGTGACTGTCCTGGAGGAAGCCTGCAAAGTGCTTAGGATGGCCCAGGATGACTTTGTGATCACACTGTTTAATCCAGCAGTTAATGGTTTAGGAGGTGAGAGGCTCACAGCGGTGAGCGTACGTGGACAGTGTGAGCGTGCTGAGAAGGCACAGGCGGACACTTGTTTGTCCGTGTTTACTGCAAGTTTCAGGGCTCTACCCCTCAGCTCTGCCCTTCTAAAAGGAGAAGAGACATAGACTAAGCTCATTTCTTTGTTCAGCCCTGCAAAGCGCTTGAGCTCTTTCTGGCTGTGGGGCGGAAGATCCAGGCCAGCAGAAACGGTCTGCGTCGGTCACCGAGTGGACACCAGCAACTCCCTGGCCAAGCTGGAAAAGGTGAAGGCTGTGATGAACGTGACTGCCTTGATGACCAGGAAAGGTCTCTTCTTCTAATGTGGCAATGTCTCTTCGTCCAGTGTGATGGCAGCCGTGTCCCTCAGCACCCTGTGCTAGCGCAGAGCAATGACAAGGGGGACAGCGGACGGGGGCGAGGTGCTGCTATTCCTTGAAGGAGCCGACGTGCCATTGAAAAGGAGCATCTGCCATTCTGTGGACACTTAGGAAATTGCTGTGACATTTGGGTGACATTTTACTTTGTGCTCTGACCAATTGCCTCTTACCTGGTAGCATCAAACAGCGAGTTTGCTGCCAAGTCATTAGGAAGGAGCCTGGAGAAGAAGTGATTCCTGTGGGGACCGTGACTGCTCCCATGGGACCGTGCCGGGTGCCCACAGGGCTCGGCGGGGAGGTGGGGTGCAGGTTGGTGCTTCACTTGTGCTGCCTCCGAGAGTGTGTCCTTGCACAAAGGCTCGGAACGCCCCAGCACTGACCGAGGTGGTGGCCTGGAGCCAGCCGCTTCGATTGCCTGTGCGTGACTGGCGCGTCCCCAAGGAGCAGCGTTTTGTTTTTCCTGCCCGGAGAGCAGGGCTGGGGCACGCGTGGCTTGCGGGAGGGCTGAGCCCGATCTTGGCTGAGCAGATGGCCCAGAGAAGAGACATTAATTAAGTGCAGGGCTCTGCTGCGCGCGGGAGCCTGCTATTTGTGCTCAGGAGGAGGGTTTGCGGAACAGCAAGAGCTGGAGGGTTCTTCCTTGCCTGCCAAGTAGCAGCGAGCGCAGTCCAGGAGGCGTGCAGCCTGAATCTCGGCTCTTTCCACATACAAGATTTTCTCCCTGAGAAAAATGCCACTGTGGCTGAGCAGCTCTTTCCCGCAGCCCACTGCTGGCCGTGTCCGTGCGCAGTCCCGAAGGCACGAGGGGCAGAGAGCAGAGATGCCCATGGAAATGGTGGAGGAGGCTCCTGGAGTCACCGGCTGAGGTTTGGGGCTCCTCACACCCAGGAGCACCGCTGGGACCCATCCCCAGGCAGGGGCTGGGGGGGTCACATC
>NW_010416381.1:510-3070 GCF_000710305.1 Buceros rhinoceros silvestris | reverse complement strand
GAGGGTGCTTTAGGTAGCAGAAAAATAGGAACAGCCGGGCTCAAAGCAGAGGAGGAGACCCTGCTTTCACTGGGAGATGGTGGGGGCTGAAGGCATTGCTGCCGAGCACGTGCTGCTCTCCACAGTCCCCGGCTGTCTCTAGGCTGTCACTGACCGATCTTGCTGCCATGTCACAGACCTCTGGAGAACCTGGCAGACACAGCGGGGCCATTCCCATCCTGTTCCCTTTCCACCTGGAGTCTGAACCCATCACTTGCAGAGGGGAGCGACTCCCCACATCCCAGACCTGGGCTGTCCCTCATCCCACCAAACCCACCTCCAGCATCACCCAGTAACCCTGCCAGATGCAGCGGAATCCGTATTGAACAGCTGGGGATTTCTTTGGGTTCCGTGATCAGAACCAGTCTGAAATCTTTCATGAGCTAAAAGGAGGTTTAATCACTTCCTTTATGGCACAAGAAAAATCCTGCATTTTGCTAATGTTATGAATTAGCAGAAATTATAAAAACAGGGTTGTCTACACATTGCTTGAAAATTGTTTACAGCAAGTAATGAACAAAGCAAAGCATATTGCCAGAGGCCTGGCTGCTGAGACACTGCATCGCCTTATTAATTAAAATACCAGTCAGCTTTTTGCAGCACTCGTAGCCCGTGGGTATCCAATGTACTCCACTTGATTGAATCAGGTAGTGGCAGCACAGGCATTTTTTGTTTTGTGCTGGAAGGGATAACAAAAATGTAAAGCTGTTTTCTGCTACTTCATTTGAAAAAATATTATTTCGGAATGAAGGCGTAGCAGCTGCGGCAGCCGGGCAGGAATAATACGAGGTGCACTCGTTGACCTCTGCGCTAGGATTGAACACGCACCCGCAGTATCTCTGCGGCACAGCGGCATGGGCAGGGGGGTCCCTGGTTTCATGGCCATGGGAGGCAGCGGTCAGCGGTCCCTGTTCGGGGAAGTGAACTTATCCAAGCAGGAGAGCTCTTTATCCTCACAAGGGGATTTTCCCCCTTCTTCCCGTGTGGGGAGGAGGGGGTGAATGGCTGACTGAGCACAAGCTTGGTTCTGTCTCTGGTTGGTCACAGGAGCCTGCAAGAAGTTAAGAGGATATGAAGGAGCCGCCCAGTGTAACCTGTACTCTGTGTGTGCGCGCGGGAAGGGACTGGGCGGGTGAGCGAGTGCAGTGAAACCCTCACCCGCCCCTCGCCAGCGCTGGCAAGGGGACCCTGCCCACAGCAGCGCGGGGACGGGGTCCCACAAACCCAGAATTGGCGCCTAGTCGCCACAAATGCAAACTTGTGACTAAAGATGTGGTCAAAGCATAACGTGATGGTGTGATGACAACCGACGTATTGCGCGGGGCGCTTGGGCCATTGGCACACCCCCTGGTGACATCGCTCAGAGAACGTGAGCCGTGGGGGCAGCTGCTGTTCTCCAGTGCATGCCCAGAGACAGTCTCTCAGCAGACTCCAAAACACCTGCGTGATTTGGGAGCCTACCCGTGACTTCAAAAATCACTTTCCACCACTGACTGTTTGAATGGTGCCAGGTCTCGGGACCCAGCTGGACCCCGGGGACTGCCCCAGCTCAGTGCAGTGGGACCAAGCAGCCTGTCTGTAGGAAATTCCCCTCTCTTAGATCATTCCCAAAGGCTGTGTGTCCTGCTGCTCCTCTGTTTTCCAAAAAAAGGAATTGATTTTAAAATCTATTTCCCAGACAATGAAGGAAACAGATACTCTCCCTGCTTGAAGCAAGCCAGGTGAACCCAGAGCACCACATCTCTGAAGAAAAAACGACAGCCCAGGGCTCTTCCCCCAGGGAAAAGCTCTTTTTTTCTCATTTAAAGAGGAAACAGAATTACCGTATTTGGAAATACTTCTGTGTCCCCTTGCGAGGGGTGGTGGCAGGGACGGCTTGGCCCAGGGGGAAGGTGAAGGCCACGAGGCACCTCAGCGGCATGAAGGGAAGCGGTGCTCCGGCACCTTCCTAAAGCCTCTGGTTTTGAGCTGGTTTCCTGCGGTAAAACTGCAGAACTACCAGGCGAACAGACTCCTCCTGGCCCCCAAACACGCTGCTTTGTCAAAACTCCAGTGACCTTTCGAAAACCTTTTTGTCCGGCTCTTTTCTGGACTAAGGAAGGACGTCTTCAAGGGTCTCCTAGTAGACAGGCAGTATTCTCTGCTAGGCTGCCCTTAATTTCGGTGCTCCTGAAGTACAAGCAATATTTCAATACTGCTTATTTAATTGCGTAATTATTGATTAATAAAGTATACAAAAAACCCCCATATAGGATGGGTGACATATCAACCCAGCATCACTGGAGCAACCTCAAGTTACGGACTTTCCTGCTGTTTACGCACTGAATCTTGCACACGAGCATTGCTTTAACACTGGGGGGGCGGTTTGCATTTAATTTTATAAAGGCCAGGGGGGAAATAAGCTGTTTCCCTGCTGCCTGTTTTTGAAATCCATGCTTAAGTGCACACTGGGTCAACCCCTAACCAGGTGTGAGTACACAGCCCGGTTATTGGATTTCCTGCGGATGAGCGGAGATCGGGA
>NW_010416381.1:0-344 GCF_000710305.1 Buceros rhinoceros silvestris | reverse complement strand
TGGCTGCAGAGATGTGCGTGCGGATGACGATCCCCCACACCTGCACGTGTGGAACAGAGATGAACGGAAGGGAGGGCGGGTTGGTAAACCCCACAGCATGAGCTTTCAGGTGAAGCACCGCAGAGCCATCGCAAACCCACGTCTCCCTCCGTGGAGAAGAGGCAGAGGAGAAGCTGGCAGCCTGGCCCCGCGTCAGGAGGTTTGATTTGCTGGCACAGAAATCTGCTGGGAAGTCGCAGCAGCTCTGGTCTGCCAGTCGGTTCAGGTGAGGCCAGTGAGGGCACTAACTGCTGCTCAGCTTCATGTCCCAGAGCCTTTGGTTCCTGGGGAGCTCAGCAGCAGGG
>NW_010416380.1:543-780 GCF_000710305.1 Buceros rhinoceros silvestris | reverse complement strand
CTTCCTGGCCAGCAAATTGGCCGAAATCCGGAATAAAAACTCCTCCAAGGGCAACTAGAGGAGGATGAGCTGGCTGGACTCTCCAGCAGTGCGGGTGTCCCCCCCCAGCGCCGGTGGGCAGCCCCCTGCCTGTGCCTGAGGACTCCGCGGTGGGTGTCAGCGACGTGTTTGCACTAAAGACCCCGAGGTGCTCCTTTTCCCTGAGACCTGCCTGGTGCTTTCTTTGCCCTTGCCCCC
>NW_010416380.1:0-236 GCF_000710305.1 Buceros rhinoceros silvestris | reverse complement strand
GCTGTGGCCCCAGCACCCCCTTTTCTGGGGAGGAGGGGGCTGTGTGGTGGGCGTCTTGGGCTTTGCCCACCCTCTCCAGCCTGCAGCTGATGCAGGATATGAGCTGTCCTTGGGGGCTTCAGGCCCATCCCACCACCCTGGGGTGGAGACAGGGAGGACGGAGAAGGGTCACAGGAGAGGGACAGCAGCCGGCCAGCCCTGGGGCCAAGGAGAGGCTCACCCAGGGGAGCCCCTTC
>NW_010416379.1:66997-69328 GCF_000710305.1 Buceros rhinoceros silvestris | reverse complement strand
GAAGCAGGACACCCTTTCTTTCAATAGGTAGAAAGGGCAGATCTCTGCCCTCTGCTTTCCCACGCCTGGATGGGGGCTGAGTGGTGGAATGATGCACGGGGCGTGAAAATAGTTATTCTTAGCACTGTAGAAGGCAGATTGTGCTCCTCTCTTGGAGAGGATCTCTAGGGCATGAAATACAGCTGTTGGACTGTCCATCTACCTGTTTGTTAGTCCCTGTGCCCCAAAATGTGCTTCAAGTGGAATAGAGACCTTTCTTTGGTCACAGACTGGGGGTGGG
The DNA here is from genome assembly GCF_000710305.1 of Buceros rhinoceros silvestris. Classification (NCBI taxonomy): domain Eukaryota; kingdom Metazoa; phylum Chordata; class Aves; order Bucerotiformes; family Bucerotidae; genus Buceros; species Buceros rhinoceros. Next base: position 69,048 of record NW_010416379.1, on the reverse strand, counting down.
GGGTGGGGGGGTGGAGTCCTTCCGTATATACAGAGAGAGATGGTGGCAAAGAACAGGGCTTGTTCATTTTATTGTTTGTAACCAACGTTACACTCAACATCCATTATATGAGTCCACGCTCCCTCTGAATGAGCTATTAAAAGCATGGGGACTTTCATCTGTGTCTATACGTTTCTCTGTGGCTGGGAATTGGAAACTCCCAAAATTTTCAGTTTCAAAAGAACAAAGATGGAATTGGCGTGTGATCATTCGTTCAAAAAATTGGGACTCTGAGTTGAAAAAAAACCCCACCAAATCTGTGACTCAATACAGAAACTGCACTACTTTCCTATAGAGAAATATCTAAGTACAGCTTCCACCCAGCAAAGGGCTTGTTTGATTCAAGTGAGGGCTTAGGTGCTGTGAGCTCCAGTGGAATTACCTGGCAGCTGAAGGCAAACATGTGCTTCTGTGCCTTCCCAAACCAGGGCTGAAGTACTGCTTTGAGAAGCATTCAGTCGCATGAATCATGCTCGTTCAAAAGTTCAAGGCAGACCACGTTGGGGAAATCATGGGCTGAACGGCATTGCCAGCCCCCCTGCACAAGAACTAGGGATTCACCAGTGCTGTGGGTTTTTCCTATGATTTTTAGGAGGTCTGTAAATACAGAGGGAGCTGTTCTTGACCGTCTCGAAATGCAGATCACAACCTCCTAAGAGCCAGTAGCCCTCCATGATCATGGTCTGATTTCAGCCTATTGTTACATTTTCAATGTCTTGCAAACTTTGGGACTCAGGAGAGCAGCTCTTACATGATCTACCCAATTTAAACACAGAACCTCTTATTTGGCAAGACTATGATCTGCAATTCATTTAGAAGCATGATCGTCAGGCACCAGAGCACTTTCCAGCATTAAAAAAAAAAAAAACCCAAACCTCACAAAAACTCACAAAACCCAAAAAACAAGAGAAAATTATATAATTAAGATGTCCAGTGAGTAGCATATATTTCTAAACAGCTTGATTCTTCTGCAAGGTACTCTCTGATTCCTTTGGAAATTAGAGAACATTGTACTTAGCTGTTCCCTGTTTTTCCTCTGCTGACAAAGTCCTGTGCATCCTGAAATCCTCTGTATCCTCAGGTATCTTCCCTTTCTTTTCCGGAAGCAGATAAGCGTGCCTGCCTTAAGAGCGCCAAGAAAAGTTAAGGTGCGATTTTGCTTGTATTGTTATTTAACAACTTCAGGAGCATTCAGGCAGAGGTGACACTGGTTTAGCAGCTCTGAGCTTTAGCCTGATGCTGATGTGCCTTGAAGCTTTGTTGGTTTTGTTCTTTTCCTGTAAAACCCACCAGCTTCACCAAGTGGCCACCTAAAGACAGTGGATGTCGGCTTTAAATCTCATATTCCCCTGGTCCTGTTATTTCCACTGAAATCCAGGTGCCCCTTGCTGGCAGTTGCATAAGTATGTAGAAGAGGAACCTGGCAGTAGCACCTCTTCTGACTGAGGGGTTTGGATTTAGCATAATGTCCCTATGCGTTTAAGACACGAGCATCTCTACTGGGACACAAGAGGACTAGTCTTGTGTATTAGAGAAGGGAGAAAAAGATCTCAAAGGAGACCCTGAGATAAGCCTTAAATCTGTTCAAAGATATTTGAAGACTCATTGGTCAAACACTGGGAAGGCACCATGATAAAGAAAAAGGTCACCGGGCCAAACTCATCTCCATCTAATTATATAAAGTCTGTCAAACTAATCCCTGACACAACTTGGCTGAAAATATCCTTCTCTTTCTCCTTAATAAAGTGACCAATATATTTAAAAAGCTGGCACCTATCTACACACTCACATATGTAGATACAGCTGCTTATGAGCAGCCCTCATAAATTCAAAGGGTTTGACCTGTGTAAAGTTAACCACCTGGCAAGGTTTTACTTCTGCAAACAGCTGGTGGATTAGCACTTTTGAACCTTTTTACATGGCTAATTTGATGCTCTTGACAGTCCTGGCAGTAATGAATGTGGGGACTGTGGAGGACATTGTGGTAGGAAGTTTAGCAGGTGCTGTTGAGG
>NW_010416379.1:59242-66920 GCF_000710305.1 Buceros rhinoceros silvestris | reverse complement strand
CAGCAGGTGCTGATGAGGTTACAGAAGTGAAGTGGAGATGTGATCTACAGCAGTGGGTTCAGGAAGGCCAGGTAGGAAGCATCACACTGAGCTGGGAATAATCTGCTGCACAAATACAGGATGGGAAGCAGCTTGGCTGGTATCGCTTCTTCAGGAAAACAAGCAGTGCTGAGAGAATGGCAGGCAGCTCACAGGGCTGCACAAGAAGGATTGTGCCCCACAAAACACGTGGAGGCATCAGGTCCTGCAGCTCACTATTGGTAACATCTTGTCTGGAGGACTCCTCTGCTCAGGACACAGCTCTTTGGCGTGTCAGCAACGTGGCGAGGGCACAGGGAAGGGCTTAAACGCGTGGTCCAAGGGAGATTAATCAGCTTCTTTAACTGGAATAGTGAACTGAAGCAGGACATGCTAATAGCCTTCAGGTCTATAAAAGTCCGCTCGGAGAGGAAGGGAGTTACCTGCTCCCCGTGCAGCCAGGCAAACTGCAACCACCATTCTGGGCTGCCGAGAAACTTCCCACAGGGCAAGTTTCCAAAGTCTCAGTCGCACTCACAGTAGCAGCTGTACTCCCATCCAGGCAAGGAGATACCCCTGAAAGAGTTGCAGAGTGTCGTAAGACATCCTGGGCTTGGGTAGGACTAGGAACAGGAGCTTTTGTAAGAAGGAGCTTCTACTACAAAGCAGTATTTTTTCTTAGTCCCATGGGCAGCAAAGTCAGGTTGGGCAGAACTATTTGGGGCTGTAAATTATTTAGAAACTTGAGAAGCACATCAATCAGCTCCGACATCTAACCCTTCTGCTCACACAGAACTACCCTTTTTGTTACTGTTCCTTCACATCCAGAAAGGGAACAAGGAGCCAAAATGCCAAAATTAAGGCCACCCTCTTAAAGATGAGGCTTAGTCTTACACATGGCAGTGACCAAGGCTGTGGCTGCTGCCCGGGGCTTTCTGGATACCAGTTCCCCCTCTGTTGCCTTTGCTGGCTGGATCCTTTTGTCCATCTGACAGCTTCCTGGGCTGCGCAGAGCCCGTCCACTCCCCCTGAACCTACAGAGAAAGCTCCTTCTTATTCCACTGCTGGGGCACGTGTCCTCTCCTGTCTCTGTTCAGGACGCCACTCCCCTCTGCTGGGGTTTTCTTCACAGTCACCCATAAGCACCCATTGCCAGGCACTTTCTTCCCTGAGGGGTCTGTGGGACATGGGGCACAGCCATTCCCTCCACAGCCCCAGCTTCTGCAGGAAGACACAAAGGGACATCTCCTCCAGCAGCAGGCAAGTCAAGTATTTATGTCTGTCACAGAAGCTCATGACAAAATCACCTCTGAGGGTCACCCGTATCCTCCCAGGAGTCTGTCTGAGACCCTAAAAATGAAGGAGTTTTTGGTAGCACCCAAACCATCACTCAGTCTCTGCAGTACTCTCAAAAAGGCAGTGGTACAATATGATTTAAAAGCTAGGCAATGGCAGCATATTGTTAGTCCTCAGCATTGCCACTTGGTTGTTGCCACTGGAAACCCTCCTTCTTCACGCTTCTGGACACACACCATGGTGTCAGCCTTGCAGGTACCAGGCTGCGCTAAGACCACCAGCAATGCCCTTGCAGGACTGCCTTTTGCCTGCAAGACTTTCCCGGTTTGTATGTCCTGGATGGATATCATGCTGACAGCTTCTGATTATGCTGCTAGCTGATTTACCAATTAATGCTCATTTAAGAGCCAGAAGTCACGGAAGGCTGGGAAAGATTCCCCTCCTGAATCTGCATCTCAGACAAAGCAGCATCCCTTGGCTAGAGCCTCTCAGAGGGGGGGAGTGGCGCTTACCCAGTTCCCCAGGTCAGACTGCCCCAGTCCCAGTGTGGGCTACCTGAGACCTTGGCTCTATCCTGTCCTTCCAGACACCCTTTTTGTGCCTCTGGGTGGGTTTGCAGCTACCTGTGCTGTGGCAGCATCTCACTGTTTTCCACTTTCAGTCCAGGGCCCCAATACTCTGACCAGCTCCAGATCCACCCTTTTAAATCCGTTTGGAAAATAGATTTTGTTTTGTATTTATAGCATAAGCAGGAAAACAAACAAACAAACAAAAGATATTTGTAGAGCAAACAACCTACACATGTACTTACTTTCAGATTAATTTACTCCACCTCACAAGCCAAATTAGATAGGTTTTCCTGTTAAGATATACTGATTCTGATTTACTTTTTTTTTTTTCGGTCAAGCAGGCCAGGCTATCTGCTACCCCAGTGACCAATTGCTACCTGCCTTGCTCTATGTCTTTTTTTGTTTTGAAAATTTCAAAATAAAAAACTAGCATAGGAGCAGGCAAATGGGACCCTATCTAGCAAAATACTCTCTTGAACTGTGGTCCGTGGGTCCACAGGTCCATGTGGTCCTGTGCTGCTGCTGTCTCAGACTGTCTTTCCTGTAGGAGAGGAATTTGAAGCCAAAAATACTGCTGAGAGAGTGATTTGTGATCCTGTTTCATCAGGGATGCTTATGTGGAATTTTTCCCTGCCTGAAAGCTCTGACTCAGAGCTCACATGTAAATTGCCAGGATAATTCCACTATTCTGTGTTTCACAGCATTGAATGGTTGGTGCCTTGCTTCAAGTGTTTTGTTGATAAAAATCTGGTTTCTCCTAAAGGGAGTTTTATAGACAGTTGAGCTGTAACTATGTCTTCCTGACTTGCAAACATGCCGTGACTGCCGGTCAAATAGGTAGTATCTTGGTTTTGAAATGGACAGCTTCCCACCAACACCACCGCGTCCTTGCAGTAATGCTTTTAAGTAGTGACATTTTGCATATGTATGAAGTTTTGCATGAGGGGAAACCCTTGGAGCTTAGCAAAACTGTGTCTGTGCTGTGTCTTAACTTCCCATCCTAAAAATTGCGAAGGTGCAAAACCAAAGTTGGCTGCCCAGCAAGACCTGCTCATGGGAGTGGGTGATGGTAATGCACAGGCACAGTTCACGTGTTCATGCAACCAATGACTTAATTTTGATCCATTTACCAAGAAAACTTCATCGCGGCACTGAAATAACAAAATGAAGCACTTGTCAAACTTCTGGAATAGGTTAGGTTCAGTAGTTAGCACTCAGTTTGGAAATTAAGAGTGAGGACTGAAATGGGTCACACAACATACTTCTTCTTTACAAGGTATTTTCCAACTGATTCCGCCAAAGTTCTGAGCGTTAGAGCAGCACGTGCGTGCTCCAGCCAGAGTGAGGTGGTCCAGCTGGGTATGTCCATGCACTCAGCTCTCTGATGCAGCTTGCTATACAGCTACTGGGATGGATTTCCGTGCAATTCATGTTTCCCTGAGTTGTAGCTGTTGTATTTCCCTGAGTTGTAGCTGTTGTATTTCACAGGCTAGCACAAACTAGCCCAGCAGTCTCGCAAAGCTGTAAGTATTGGATAAAGCTGCCTTGCACAGTGTGAGTGTTAATGCCACTCTGTAAGAGACAGCTAAAAATCAAATTATGCTGGACATTATCTTCTTGAATAAAAGCCCAGATCGTCACTGGTTTTGTTCTCTGGACTGAGACAAACATTTGAAAATTCTGAATAGTTTGACAAATTATGCATTAGGGCTGGTATGAATAGAGCTCTCACCTGGGTTACAATTGCACTTTCCTGCTGTACGTGTATGAACCTTTCTCTGGGCTGTATTTCACACAGTGTCTGCTTGCTGAGTTTTAGGAGAGCTTTCAGGGATGTTAAAACACACAGCGTTCCTCTGAAAAACAGCAATCATTTTGTCCATATTTGAATTCCTCTCATGGGTCCTAGAAAGACACGGGGAGGGGATGGGGAGAGGTCTCATCAGCTATTGGAGCCTTTTGCTATTAGAAAATCTGCAGTGGGCTTCTGTGGATGTTGTCCAGTTGTGTCAGCTAACACATGGACTCAAAGCAAAATGTCCCCCTCTTACAGAGGAGAACAAACCAAACACAGCAACAACAGAAATAGCAGGAAATTTCTTATTTTAGTACAAGAAAAAGTAGTTATCCAAAATCATAATAATTTGTGCTTGGAGCCCAGTGTCAGAATGCGTTGTCAGACCGCATTGCCTGGCTGAGCCTCAGTGGGGTCTGGGGGGTCCAAAATGCTGGGTTTGCTGTTTTGGGGCAGGGACTGCAGTCCGAATTGCTCCCACTTGTGGAGAAGTTTGGAAGCATAAATTAGGGAAGTTTCTACATGCAATTTTTCTTATCATTATTAAAGAAGTGAAACAAGCGTCTGCATTTAACCTGGTTATGAAGAGTTATGAACCTGCCCTGAAGAGTTTAAGGCAAAGACAAACTTCTCTCTAGTAGAAGTAGAAGCATCTGCAAAAGAGAAAGAAATCTTCCGTTAACAGCAATGGTGCCAAATTTGCTCTGAAACCTCACATTAAATGGCGATTGACACTATTTAACAACTTAGTGTAGTCCAATTTTCTCTTTGAAAAGGATCGTGTTAAAATACCCATTTTCTGTAACTTGTTTATAGTCTCTGGCTTATGATTGAGCATAGATACTCAGCTGCTAAAAGGAAGTGTGTGCTAGAAAAATAAAGCTTGCTTGTTTTCCCAAGTATTTGATAATAGAAGAACTATCTTCAAACCCCCTGCTTAAAAAAAAAAACAAAAAAAACTAAAGAAAAGAAAAGAAAAAGGAGAAAGTATATCAGAAAGAAAACAAGATCAGCCATGCACGAGGGCTTCAGGCACAGCCTGCTTTGAGGCACATTGGATATGTGGGTGGGTGATAGATAGGTATACCGGGATTTACTGGTGGAGGTATTGGCAACTTTTTTAGCTTGCTGTCAAAAACCATCTCACGGGTGTTTGGAAACCTGTAATTGTGCTAGCTCTGTTAGCTATTCCTGTTAGTAAGTGCTAACAGAGAACCCTTCCCAATGCTGCTGAAGAGCAGCCAAAAGAACAAGTGACACCAGGTGAGAACAGCCTGGCCAAGCCCTAGGGCCAGCCAAGCTCAGGGAGAGAGCTGAGCTTGAGGCTCACGTTAATGTACTGCTCTGCATTACCAGGAAGGCTTAATTCTAGGCAAGTCCAGGTATCAGGTCCAGGGGAGAAGTAAGGACTTGGCCCAGTCATAGCAGTATATTGTAAGAAAAAAATCGTGCCAGTTTTCCTGAATTTCTGCTGTTTAAACAAATTCACTGCGTGTTCTCTGGAATTTTGTACCTATCCCTTACACACTGTAGATGCCCACTGGAGCCAGCAGATATCTGGGAACTGTTGAGAACATAAATGAATTATTAATATATAATCAGGTAGGGAAGAAAATATTCCACACCTTATTAAAGAGTTTAGCTTCTCTTAAGCTAAGTTTCTTTATTTTCTGGTTGCTGAGGGAGTTTTCTAAGGGAAAATGCTATTATCCTGGTTCCTTTATAGTTTGGGGGATTCAGAAAATGTGAACAGAGTTAAGAGCAGGCCCTTCCCCAACCTATTCAGATGGGAAGGAGTTTTTGCGTACTCTGTACATGAGATCCAGGCAATGTCACACTGAAAATGATTCTGCAGCTTTCCCTTATGGACGGGGTGGGCTGGCATTCGTAATTATCTTCTGCCCACACTCAACACCACTCTGTGAGGCCTGTGACCAGAGGACAAGTATCTCATTGCTCCCCATGGCTGTATATGACCCAGCTGTCCCTTGCCAGTGCTTCTGCCTGGACGTCAGAAGAGAATTGGAAAAACCCAGGGATTGAAAAGGTTGTACCTGAGCAGCCGGAGCTGGATGACGGGGAGAAAACCGAGAGTTTGCATCCTTGGCTAAAGCAGCTTCCCAAAAGCGAGTAACATTGAGTTGCATCCTCCTCCCGTGCTTTACGGGTGCTCCAGGGTGTGACCCCCTCCTGTACCACTGAGCAGCCTGACACGGGTACGGGTAGCTCATGGCTCTCCCTGACACACAGCTGTGCCCGGGACCTCTGGGATCTCCAGCTGCAAGGGCATGTGTAGCACAACAGCAAGGAGTAAGCAGTAGAGCTGTTACTGTACAGCCTTTGGAGCCCGAATTTTGAATGTAAAATGTAAAAGTAGATTAAAAACGCAGCGGCTAGCATTTAACTGGTGTCCTGGTTTAATGTTTACAGTGTTTTGTTTGATAGGGTGTAGCACATTCTGATCAATTATTTAATAAGACGTTCCCCTAAGGTTAAGAGCCACAGTAAAATAGTCCTTATTTACCTGAGAAGCTTGCAGGCAGCATGCTGTGAGCTGTATGATGATTTTAATGTGAGGGTGGTATTTTCATGGATAAAATTTCCATTATTTCATAACCAAGCTATCGTTTTCTAACCAGGAACACAATGGGCATTATTCAAGAGGCAGAAAAAAATGATATATACTTATTTCAAAAATTATGCTCTGGCTTCATATATTTCTTCTCTGTGTATTTAATTCATGATACTGTTGATACCATAGACTGTTTGCAGAAAAATATGTGTTTTCTCTGGAACTGGTTTATAAAATTATGTTTTAAAAATATTACCTTCATCAGGCAAAGCATGGAAGTAATTTTATTTTTGCTATTTTAACCGTCATGCTTTTACATTGTTGATTCAACAACAAATACCTTAATGGACCTTCTAATGTAACAACCTTTAAATAATTTCACTATCTAGTACAGCAGTACCAACACTGATCTAATTTTGGGCCATATTAGATAGAATACTTCAAGCTGTTCCATGAGGCAAGAAATCCGGCGTGAGTGGTTCAAATTGTGTGCAGTACAAGGCTGAACAATCCTGCATGATCGTGAAAATTATTCTGAAAATTCATCGGTCAGAGGTTTCACTTATGCTAGAATGCTTTTTGGCAGATAGAGGTAAAGATCCATTGTTATGGGGTCAAAAGGAACTCGGAATGTACAATCCATGTAAAAGTAGACTTTAGACAGTGAAGACAGATGTTGGTTAAAAAATCGTCAACAAGATATGCCTCCTGATAAGTGCCACATCCTGGCCATCTATCCACACCTAACACGATGTATTTAAATTGCCAAAAATTCCTTGATGGTTCCTTGCATTTCTGCACTGAAGCGCCAACACACGTTGATCTAGATAGTCATTGCAGGAATCTAGTTAGTCATTGCTTCTTGTGGAATCGACATGGTCTTCAGAAATGTCCCTGGAGCACAAGTTGCCCAGAGAGGTGGTAGATGCCCCGTCCCTGGAAGCATTCAAGGTCAGAGTTGATGGGGCTCTGAGCAACTTGATCTCGTTGAAGATGTCCCTGCTCGCTGCAAGGGGGTTGGACCAGATGACCTTTAAAGGACCATTCCAACCCAAAGCTCTCTGTGATTCTATGAACTGACTACTAGTAGATTTTCAAAATAGTGTCTCTTTACCTAATTCCTTTGGTCCCTCAAAATTTATAATTAATTTCTATTACCTGCCTGTCAGGCGTGCTACAAAATGGCACCCAAAATTACTGATTTTGACAGCTCATTTAGGCATGAATTGTCCTTAAAGCCATTTCTAGGACACTTCCAATCCTTCCTTAGCAACTTGGGCATATATGTTTACTTCCAGTCACCCTCCATTGTTAACTTCTTGTGCCAATATTTGTCCCCAGATGTATTACCCTCTCCACAGAATTCACAAGTGGGGTGTTGATGTAGCCACCAGCTTTGGAAGGAACTGGAGCACCTCTGATCATGTC
>NW_010416379.1:55828-59066 GCF_000710305.1 Buceros rhinoceros silvestris | reverse complement strand
CTCTTTCCCCAAATCAATGTAAATCAGGCAAAGATAAATGCTTCCCATGACCCCAAAAACTTGCCTCTTCCTGACGTTTCATGTGCCAAACATAACCTAGCTGACAAGAGACCTTTGCCTTCTGCTGCTGATAGGGATCAAATGTGAGGTCTGTTCTCCTAAGGTCACCAGCAAACTCCATTAATGTCCTCATAAGCAGAAAATATTCAGCATGAGCTACCTTTTTTCCCCCTTTAAGAAAGAAAAAAAAAAAAAGCTTCTACTCCAGTTACTGGAAAGTATTGCTCTTATATATACCGCTTCTGGGACTACACCAAGGAAAGGGTCTGGATTTCGTTGCGAGAGGAGTCCTGCCAATGAACTTTACATGTACCAGTCCTCTGGTTCTACCCTCAAGGTTTCTCAGAGCAATGAGTCTTTCCAGGATGCTCAGACAGAAAGCAGAGATCCCAGTCAGTTCTGGTTTTCTTTCACCTTTCCAGATTTCTGTCTTTGGTGGGACTTTCAACCACCCCGGTATCTTTTGAGTGGGATTTTTCTCATTTTTCCCCTTGTCCTGTGGTGCCTGGTCACTATTTGCAGGCAAGCAGCAGGACCACTCAGCCCTGGGGTAACTGGTCCTGGAAGCCCAGCCCTGGATAAGAGGAGACATAGGCTGCACTCCCGACTAGTGGTGCTCTGGCTAACCATGCTTCACGGAGGAGCCAGGTCACATCTCCTGAGGTGCCTTCCAGCATCGTATTTCCCAGTGTGATTTGGCTCCTGCATTTTTACAACACAAAAGTGGCATCTTCATGCTGTTCAAGGAGGATGCCAAAACTCCCACTTTATTGTAGAGAACAATAAAATGTTGTTTAATATCCCTCCTCCCAGCTCTCAGCAATTAAACTTATTTCCTCTTTGCCATTGTAAAATGTAAAGTTATTGCAGAGTCGTGTGTTGTCTGAAAACTGTTCATCCGGCTTCCCTCTGGTTCTTGCAACATAAGCAGGGAAGACTCATGTCACCATAAAGAAGTACTCGAGAGCAAAGTAAACATTGAGTAAGGGAAGATTTCTGGAATGCTGCAGAGAGTTTGAAGTTGTGCTAATCCCCTTAACTTTTAGCTGATGCTTTCCCTTGAAACACAAGGTGATACTTTCTCTTGATGCTCTCTCTCAAACAACCTAAGCATGCACTTTCTTGGAGCTTCAGAACTAACGGGCTAAGACACTCAAGGGAGGTATCTAACTGCTTTCCTTCAGTCTAGGAGCCAGGACCAAATAGAAACTCCTAGAGAAGCAATATGAAACCTGGAGGGAGAGCACATTCCCTCTGTCACGAACTAAGGACAGTGAGACAGAAGGGGGGGAAATTTCCCACTAGCAAGCAGACCTGTCCGCCCTCTGAGCTCCCATTTTTAGCCCTATTTGAGGGGTGGGTACCTCGGACCCTCAACCCATAACAGCATGTCCCCACCACCCTGCAGGAGTGTGGGATAGGACCCTTTGCTCCCTGTCCCAGCACCTACCGTGAGACACCCTGCTCCCTGGATGCTTGCTTACTTCTAGCTGTATACTCCTTAGAAATGAATTATCAAATGAAAGACTGTACAGAATGTTTTGACACGTCCTTCTGCTTTAAGGACATCAAATTCAGTTACTATAAGCTCTGGTGTGGCTGGTTTTGCTCTCTCCCTCAATTCTCAGCAGAAATTAAGCAGAGGAGCTAGGATACAAACATTGGAGACTAATGGGATTGCTCAGATATCGAAGCAGTGACAAAATGGAATGTTATTCCTAGCAGAAAAAGTAATTAGTCCCTTGCAGATCTTCAGTTTGACACTAGCATTAGCAGCAATTATTCACTGTTGGGAATATTCCATCTTAACAAGGTTCACTGTAATATCATCCCTATCATTGTCTTGCTACCTAGAGATTTTTAATATTTAAGCCTCTCACTTACCTGTTGATGCCTTGCATTGACTTCAGCACATGAACAATTCCAGCACTCTCAAGTGTCTGGAAAGGAACTCTTTGTTTTGGTTTTTTTTTTTCTTTTCTCCTCGCTTTTTTGTCAAGAGTCTGCAGAAAAAATCAACTATGTTTCCAAGCTAAAAGGTGTTGTTACAACAGAAGTTAAAACCCTGAGGGTGGAGAGAACATGTCAAAATAGCCTGGCAAAGCAATGAGAGTGGGTCTTGGGGAGACGGGGTAGCTTCTGCTGTGTTTCAGCTTAATCAGGAAGCCACGTCAGCGCTGGATCTCAGCTCCTGCTCCTGCGGGTCACAACAATTCCTCTGAGCACAACGCGCCATCTGCAGATGTTTCCAAAGGTGTAGAGTTGTCAAATGCCAAACTCCTCAGATGCAAAATACACTGTATTTTTAAAAGCAGTGCTGCTGTCCTAGCACTCACTTCTTGTGGGGTTTAGAAGCTGGTGCAGTCTATGCCGTTTGGTGTTCTCAGGCTGAGGAGACCCTTCCTCCATGCCACCACTCGTGGTACAATCCCACAGCCGGTTGCCCTATACAGAAATCACACTTTTGCTTAGTTTCTAATCCTGGTGCTCTCTCTTCCATTTTACGATCTATAATCTAAAAATCCCATCCCCAGTTTAACATGGTGTTTGAGATTATTGAAACATGGTTAAGGAGATTTAGATGCACAGCCGTGTGACTAAAACCCCTAGACAGGTTCGATAATCAGCCTTTATGCATAGCTCCAGGTTATTTTGAATAGAGGACTGCTGAAAATAACCAGAAAAGAAATTAAATAAATCGTGAGTGACCTCTTTTCCCATGCCTCCAGATTAGGACACTCTGTGGGTAAACAACTCTGAATTAAGCTGTTCTAAATTAAATAAATCATCGGCTTTGGTGGGTATAATATGAGCCTGGCCATAAAAGCTATTTAAAATCCTATCAAGTTGTTGAAGACCTAATCCAGAATACAATGGACTGGCGTGTGCTGCAGCCAGCACACGTGGCCATGGTGGCTGTCTCACAGAACACTGTACCATACTGTGTCCCATTTCTCCCTACCTGGACATGCCATTCAGACGTCCAGGGCAGATGGCCAGCTCCTTGCTCAAGTGACACCTTGGGATGTGGTGGGATAAAATTAAATCCCTGTTGGGACACGGAGACGAAGTGTAGTGAGGGTGGACAACATCCATCTTCAGCCTACAGGGCCTCCAGAAGGATTACGAAGTGGCACTTTTGAAGGACTCGCCCAAACTGTTGGGTTAAGCAGGGAAG
>NW_010416379.1:49873-55795 GCF_000710305.1 Buceros rhinoceros silvestris | reverse complement strand
GCACTTTTGAAGGACTCGCCCAAACTTTTGGTTTCAGCAGGGAAGCTGTGCTGCCTCTGCAAAAGCAGAGGCATTTGCTACAAGCTGCTGTAGTATACACACAGCCCAGCTGTCACAGGGGCTGAAAATGAAAAAGCGCATGTAAAGCCAGCTGTGCGGAATACTTTACCTCGATTATTTTAACTGTTTGTAATAATTGTATTGTAACCCCGATTTTAATTCATGCGGTTGATTTTGCAAATTGTTAACAATTACGGGTCACCTTTGAGATGGAAGCATCTTAGTATTTGGTGTAAATGCTTTTTAAGAATAATTCGTGTCTTATTTACTTTGTCATCAGATCATTTAATGTACTAATGCACTGGGAACGTCAAGCTGTGCTGATAATAGCAGAGTTTTCCTTCTACTAGTTTTCATTCCTATGCAAATATAATTAAGGCAAGAAGTGTCTGAGATGCCTGATCACACGCATGAAATTAGTTCACTTTTTGCCTCTTAAGGCAAACACACCCAGAATTGCAAAATCTCTGAGAAAGAGCCATGGCGTGTTTCTGTTAGGGCAGCACCTTGCAGACTTGGCCTCTGAGCCCACGCCCATGCTGGCCATATGCAGGCAGTCGTCGAGGGTGATTCGCTGGGAACTAAATACTTGCCTCATCTTCAGGACAGGAACAGCCTCAGCAACTGCCTCTGGAAGTACAGTATTTCATGTATTTCTGACTTTAGGTTATATTGCAACAAGACGCCAACGAGTCTTGGGAGTCTTGGGAAAACTGAGATTGAGGGATTTGGGAGTGATTTGGGGGGGAAATGGAAACCTTTTCACTAGCTGCCAAGAGCTGCGTATTAGATACGTGAAAGAAGGTATGGAGTGGTATTAAGAGGACAAGTATCCCTATGTCTGTGAACTGGAGCCCGTGTGACTGCAAAGCTTCCATGTAGCACAGAGAAGAGCACACAAGGGCACACCAGAGACATCCAGGATACAGAGGAGGACAATCCTGGGACAGAACTATATCTTAAGAGTACATTTTGCATTTGCTAATCATTGTCTACAGAGCCATGAGGAACTAATAGCATTCGATGGGGTTCTGCCTGGGTCTGAGGCATCCAAAGGATAACTTCATCCATCTGCTGAAGGCTTCAGTGTGTCAGAGACCAGGCACTTTTGATAAAGAGTGATTCCAGCCCAGACTACCTAACAAGATATCATTTGATTTACTCTCACCATGCAGATGGAGTAATTTAGGCAGTGAGCTATGCATGCTGACAACCCCTGCAAACCACACTGGTTTTGATTAAGTACCCAAGAGTGATTTCAGATGTCTGATATAAGACCTTTTCAGATAAGAGGCCTACAGTGATTTGGCCAAACCATTCCATCACTACATCATCTAATTTGATACATGTAATTTGAAGCATAAAATTTGACCCTATGTAATCTGTCAGAGTCCATCCATCCCAACTAAAAATGACCTCTTTCGTGAATATGTGAAATTCTAATTCTGTCCCATTTTCTAGTTCCGCTGTTCCCTTAAATTAAATGTGATCAGTAGAAGTCTGGGAATATATAAATGAAAGGAATCATCTCTCTACACTTTTAGACTGACAAAAAAATATTGTAGCTGAGTACGTCTTTATGAAAAAGTACCTATAACTTGCAAGTCACCAAAGACCCTACGTAACCACAATTAGAAAAAGAGAATTAGTGGTATATTGTCTATGTAAGTCAGAACTGGAGGTGGACACTGAAGTGTCGATAACTTGAAGCAAGAGTGGCTGCTGTTGTTCAATTTTTTCTTTTTTCAGACTACTCCAACATCCTGTGCAAAATAATTTCAACAGCTTCCAGCTTTGAGGAAATACATAGGCAAAATTTTTTGCTATAAACATATATTCAAGAGGAGGACAGAGTACTTCTCTGTGCTAATCACTGTCAGCATACTGTTGAATTATCAGTGTCACGGGATGACGTACACAGTGTCTGGGAAAACTGGTTTTCTGTTCTTGTTTATAGGGCTTTTTTTACACTAGTTTCGCCATCTTGGTAGAATATCAGATACAGTTATCTTACATCAGTTTCAGCAGAGATATGGACTGGAATAACCAGTCAATATAATAATGCTGCACAGGCGTGTGGGGATGAAGTTATGACAGGCCATAGTAAGACCGGTATTACAGCAGCATCGTTAAACTGGGGTTTTTTTTTCCTGCACTAAATTTTCCACAGACAAGAGCATTAGTAATTTTAACTTTGATTGAGAACTGCTATTATCCACTCACAGCATGTGGGAGCAAACAGGCGCTTTGATAAATCACAAAAAAGAAAACAACTTAGCGTGCTGCTTTCCTCAATAACACCTTTTCTGAAGGTACGAGGCTGAGTGCTGTAGAGACAATGTGTGTGAAGAGAAAAGCAAGGCAGCAACAGCCCACTGAAGCATGCTCAAGGTCAGCCCCTCTCACAGAAGACCAAGAGGTCACGTTTGACATAGAAGGTATTCTGATATGTTTAAAAAATTTAAGTAATTCAATAACTCAGTGAATGAAAGCCATCAGGATTCTAATGCAGTGTTAATGGGGTCTTTCAGGAATCAGTTTAATGAACGACATGACTGGAGCCGTTAACAAAGCTCATCCAAGAGTAAATCATCCATCAAAGGTGAGTGCCTGCACATCCCCGATGGAGAGGAGCACAAATATTCCTGCTTGCAGCTGCTGCAGTAGGACACGTATGAATAACGTCTGAATTGCTCCGTTTTTGTCCTGCAGGCACTCAGCCCAGGGGTGTGTTTGTCACTCTTCAGCAATGGATGAAGCGAGCAGTGACTCCACCAGCATGAGTACGCGAGAGGTCACTTTCTGCACAACCAGTGCTGCTCCAGCTAGGTGAGAAGCAAATCAAACCAGTTTGAAACATGGAGTACCTCTCACATGGTCACTGAGAGGAAGACTCGCTGGACAGTCTTCATGAAACCTCAACGCTGGTTTGGATTAGTATTTCCTACCGAGTGCACCAGCAGTGCCAGTATGAGAAAAGACAACTAGGAGTAAGGGCTACAGCTGCACCTCTGGCATTGCTGGAACAGCCTCCAGAATAAATTTCCAATTCCTACTAACTCCTACTGGATGTATCTTCTATGACAAGGCCTCTGGAAGGGACCTGACCCAGAAGAGGTTTGGTACTTCGTCAGTGTAGAACCAGCAATAAATTATTCCAATATGAAGGTCTAATACAGTTAATAGATCATATAAAACTGTCTACTGTGTTTCATCGTATTTAATTTGCTGCAGCAATCTGCACCCATCCAAGCTGTTTCAGCCTCCCTTTTACAACCTTCTGGTGCCTTGAGAGATGCTCTTTCAGCCAAGGAGTCCGTGTCACCAGTGCCTCTGCATCAACAGGGCGGTGCAAAACCACCAGAGCATTCAGCTGCTTCTCACCCTCCTGTATGGTCCTCTTCCTCTTCCTCACCGCTGTGGGAAGAGCTATGAGGGACCCTGAGGCCTGGCCATCCCCAGAAAGAGTGAGCAAGCAGGAGGGCAATGCCAGCCTCTGGCTGCCCGTGGCTGCGACCTCTTCTGGGGCACGAGCTTGGGGAGTGTTCAGCCTATGCATCAGGTTTGTGCACATCTCCAGACACATCCTCCTGACATGTTTCGTGGTTTGTGAGGTGGTTTGTGAGGGATATGATTCACTATCCCAGCATCCTAGTGTGCTGCCTGTGCCCCATGATAGTGCTTAGCGAGAGAGCAGTGATACACCAGTCCTCCCAGCCCACAGAAGCAGGACTTCACTTCTTGTAGGGGCTGGGGTATCGCAGAGCCCAGTCCATGCCTCCCAGTGTTCGGTCAGATGGGCTCACAGCATGTGGCACGTGGTTGTGATAAAACAGGGATGCTAGGATGAAGACAACCTTAAGGATGAAGACCTACCTTAAGTTTATCTAAGGAAAGCCGCTGCTACATTAGCTGCCTGCCCAGACGAGGTGTAGTACTTATTCTGCTGTCATTCATTTGAAGTTGTTCAGTTTTTCCTACATAGACAAGAATTTACATTTTAGACTACTACAGGTTGAGATGGTTGGTTCACTCATGCATTTTCTCGTAATGTATGCAACAGTGGCTGTAGTCATAGAGTCATACATCATGTAGGCTGGGCCTCCAGAGGCTGTCTTCCTTCTCCAAGTGTAAAATACAGGTCAGTTACATGCAAGCATGTCGTGCCACGTGAGGATCATGTGAAATGATTTTTCAGGAGATTGCAAAGTGCATTGGGAAAGAGAACAGCTGAGACTTTACCGAGTGCCATCAAGGATGCTGCAGCTGGAGACAAGGGAGAAGAGGGGACAGCCACTACATAGCGATTAGTCTGCCTCCAAACCTCACATCTCCTTCCTCAGTGTGTTCAGGGCCAGAACAAGCTCCAGGCAGAAGGTACCCTGGACCACACTGGTGCTCCTCAGCATGACGGGGCAGACTGAGTGCCCTGAGCTCTGGGTCAGACATGCTGATGGGATGGTCCATTTGAGCAAGACCGTTTATAAAATGTGTTGGTTTCTCCTATTTCTGCCCAGGTTGTTTGCACAATCTCTTTCCTCTGGTAAAACAGTGATTCCCAGCCCAGGTCCCCAGATCTCCAGAAAGGGTAGAGCACTCCTGCAAAGGCCAGCCAGGATTGGTACGGGTCTGGAGCGCGAACAGGGAGAATTGGAGTTACCAGCAGAAATGTCTGAGCATTGCTGCCCCAAATACAACTCAGCTGTCCCTATTCCTGTCCTGCAGGTAGCCTTGCGTACTCTCAGCCCAGCACAACCTCTCTGCATCTGCATGGCACCAAGCAGTTCCCTGAGTGTCCACCACCATCTCTGATGCCACACCTCAGCTCCATGATAAGAAGGTGATGGGTTACAATAATGCTAGACATGAGGACACTTTGGTCTAAGGGTACAGATGAGAGAAATAGGAGTACATATAGCTAGGGATATTAGAGCTAATGTATTGCAAGTCTAGCACTACATGTGCACATCAGAGGCAAAAAATCCCGTGTAAAGTATTTCCAAAGTACTTTCACAGTGTCCCAGCCCAGTGATCAGTACAGTAGTATGGAAAGCATCCTGTAGCACATTTATTTGTGTGTTGGCTGTTCTCACCCGGGCTAGGTTAAAAGGATCGTATCTCAACAGTAGGTAAGTGAGAGCTCTGCTCACCAAGACATGCCCTGTGGCTACACAGCTGGAAAGCAGGGATCCTGCTCATGCCTTTCAATCAATACAGAGCATGCTGCTGGACCTCTGGTAGCTGTTTATTCACTCAAATTAATTGATGACTGTAATCAACATGTAAAATTCTTTAAGACACTTATTTTGCAAAAGCTGAGACTTAGATCGTTGTCATGAGAGCATGTCCTGTAGCTAGCCTTAATGCCAGACATAATTCAAAACTAATTGTTGTCCACCCTGTGCCCTAACCATGAAAGGCGGTGGAGTAAATAAAGAAGTGTGGAAAGAACGGATGGCAACAGTAAATGGAGAACAATTAGTGAAATGCCCACTAGGTGCCTCATCTCTGCATTTCACAGCCCTTGCAAGGGGGTTGCCGAGAGTTTTGGACAACGGATTTAGCCCTCTGTGCAGTAGACAGCTGTCACTACAACCTTCCCTGCACTCATCGTGTTTGCAGGCTGGGATTTTGGCCATACCCCAGCAGTGCAAAATGCAGCAATGGGCATTGCAGCTTGGGCACGAGTGCTGCGCTGACAGGACTATGGAGGCAGCAGTTGGAAGACCCTACAATGCCCCATGCTCTAGAACAAGAAGAGCATTTTTTTCTGCAGTAAAATTCAACATTAGGGGCTATAAGAAGTGTATTCGCTCACTTCCAGGTTTGGTTATTGGTTGCCGGTACAGAACGTGGTAAGTC
>NW_010416379.1:47731-49762 GCF_000710305.1 Buceros rhinoceros silvestris | reverse complement strand
TGCTGTTACTTTCAAGGATGGCATGTAAACCGAGAATGACAAATTAGAGAACTTAAGCTAGGAAAGGGATGGAGACTTTATCTGCTTTCTCGAGTCTGATCTTGAATCAAGATGAGATTGCAATGATTGGTGTATGAGTTTGGAAGATGCTACAGATTGGTAGTGAGTTTATGGAGCTACTACACCCTGAAAACTATAGAGATTTTTGCAAATTAGGTTTTTACATTTGTAGTAGTTGTCAGAATAATCGGCTCCCATGAGACCTCATGTAAGGAACTAAGTACACTCTGACAGTTAATGGGTGTGAATATATGAAACCAACACATCTGAGGATATCTGGAAGTTTAATTAATCTCTGCTGAGAACTGAGAGAGGAAAGATGTTTTGTGTTCCATACCTGCAGACGTTTCCTTGTGTGCCATTGGTCTTCAGTAAAAAAGTTGGTGAAAGTGATAGCACTAGAATAAAAGAAAAAGCTTTCTTTTGTAAGTAAAATTTTCATAGAGCTCTTGCTTGTAATGTCACATCACAGCAGTAGCCACAAGCAGCATTTTAAGGCAGTATTTCATAAATGCACTCCATTTCAAGACAGAGCAGAGAAATGGATATGCAATGTTTGCGGTAAGAAAACAAATGAAAGGAAAAGAAAAACAATGCTAAAATTATGCTAGAAGATGTCTCCTTTTGGATACTTCCATTATAAATCTTTCTCCTTTTAGCTACGAGGCCCTATATTTTCTGCAAAGGTTTCTCTCACCTTGCACTACCTGTCTGATTATTAATTTAAGAAATGAACTTACACATACATTCTGGGGATCCAGTTCTTTTATACCTGTAGTTAAAGCTGTCATCAAAGAGGATTTCTGCTTGGGGACAAATATTTCTATTTGTTTCCTAAGCCATTCATTGGGATCTATTCTGTTTTGATGATTTCTGAATTCTAAATTCTTTATCATTATCATATCAGCCCAGAAATAAACTCATGTAGCAGCGACACAGAACAATGGCAGCTCCTTTTCTTACCCAAGTTCTGCTCTGTTATGTTGCTATAAAGTCCTGCTGTGTGAAGAAGGAATATTTACCTTGCAGAAGTATTGACAGAAAAAATTACACAGTCTGGTAGATTTTCAGGACCATCCCTTTCAGAAACTAGCTCTCTGTAGAGTTAGTGTCACTCAGGTCAGTATGTGCTTGCTTTGGAGATAGAGAAGAAGGGTTGCTAGTGAGCACTGTCCACATTTAATGGAGCAGGAAGAGTGTCAGAGTGAAAAGGATGAGTGTTGTTGCCCGGGGGGATGCTGTCCATCATCTCTCACTGCAGGCAATGCTGGGCTGGCTATTAGCTGCAAAGGTGATAGGATCCAGAAAGGGAGAGGGCAGGTCTTCCCATCTGGGACAAGAAAGCCTCACATGCCACATAACTGTTGTTCAACCCTTGCCAGGGTGAACAGAGGTTGTGCTTTCCTTTTGCTGTCTTGGGGACAGGTGAGCCAGCACGGTTGTGGCACACATGGTTAAAAACAGATCCTCAAACTAGTGAGGATCTTCATATCCTCAGACTTTCAGTAACTAAGGAATAGCATACTGCTTGTACAATCTCGTGGTAACATACATACACACATGCACACATTTTTAGTCCCTCTGTGAGTTAAAGAATGCATGAATTTTGTAGCAAACTGATGCTGACGAAGTTTAAAACATTTTGGTTTGCTGTTTTCACCTCTGATCCCACAGTAAGCTCTCCCCAAGCCCATATCTACCCAAGCTTCCTGAAGTAGATGTCCACCAAAGCAAAAGAGACAGACACTTTCCAGCTTCTAACCCCTCATTATCTGCTTCATTTTCTGAGGCACAGTAAATCAAGGCTTTGCTTGTGCTGATGTTTAAAGTGTTCTGATTTATTCCAGAAATTAATATTTTTATTAGTGGGAAAAATGTATTTGAAATGCTCACAGGAAGAGTGAAATGTATCATGCCTTTAAAATCAGCCTTATACCACTGACAGGCACCAGGGGGAACGGCGGGGGGGGG
>NW_010416379.1:34976-47631 GCF_000710305.1 Buceros rhinoceros silvestris | reverse complement strand
GGCAGGATTCCAATTGATTGGTGGCGGAGGGGGTATGGTGTCTGTGACCCTTTGCTTGTTAGCATGGTATTAATATCTCTTATTTGGTATGAGTATTAGCTGCTGCAGCAAAACCGAACCAAGGGCAGGACAAATGTTCCCATAAGAACTGTCTGGTTAATAAAATGATATAATGTGCCAGTCGTCATAGGATGTTATTAGTGTGAACCTCAGTCTTCTGTATGCAGCATAACCAATTTACTACCAAAAGGGGAAATAGAAATGTGGTATATATGTAGTATATAGCTGAAAAACTTACGACTTCCAGTGGCATTCTGCTGAGAGTTGGAGCCAAATACTGTCCTTTCTCTTTCTCCAACATACACACCGACTACTGCTATCTTAATATACATTACTTCCAGCAGAATTGGATTCATCTTTTTTTCCTGCACCTGCTAAAAGACAGCTCAATCTTTATAGTGAATGAACTTTTGTAATTATTCTATATTTATGTTTTATTTCTATGTTAATGATATTGTGCTTATGGGTTTTGACAGCTAATTGCTACTAATTCCTATAATGTCATGTCTGAAATGCTTGATATTAAATTGTTTTCATAATGATATGTTTTGCTTATCTTGTCTTTACATGGTAATTGCTCCAGACAGGTAGTTACAGTGCCAGTTATGTGAGCTTAGGTGCAACTAAAATTCCCCAAACACAAAGATATGGGTTAGTTATCCCAGGCAATGGGCAAAATTAAACATTTTAGCTTGATTGTGTTTATGCTAAGGGTTTCAGAGAAAAATTATGCCTTCATATGAAAGCTACAGCTAGAACTAGTTATCACTAAGGCCCTAAAGACTGTAACTACAGTATCACAACAGTGGCTGTATTATATGGGTAATCAAAAAATTGTCCATATGTGCTGTCAACTCAGTGAGTGTCTGGCATCGATCTGTTGGTTCCAATGGCTTCCACCACAAGCAGCAAATTTCCAGAAATAAAAGCAGTAATTCTGTTTTTCAAGGGAGTTTTCAGGAACTATTGACCGAGTTCAGCTTACGATTTTTGTTCAAATCACAGCCCAGGGCACAAACCCCATGAGCATTTGCCTTAAGACTGTGATGGCAGCATGAGTTTGGTTCAAATACAAACACACGCTTCCATAAATGTACTGCAGCATCCTTGGACTTTCTTCCCGAGTGGCAAACTGAGGGTGCATCAGGCCACCATGGAGGTCAGAGCTCAGGCAGTCCAGTACCTGAATGTCTCTTCACCAGCAGGATTTGCACCCAGGACTTGTGTAAGAAGCATTTTCTCATACTAAACAGGAGTCTGTCCTTGAACTTTAGGGTGTTGTACACCATGCAGGCTGTCAGTAATCGACTTCTCCTGCGCTTGCAGCAAGCATGCTGGCCACATGGAAATCCCACGCTCACAGACCCCAGCAGCAGTCTCATGTCACCAGCCCAGTGCTTTTCACCAACACGAGGCATTTTTCAGCATGAGTAGGGACCCAGAGCACCTTCTGCTACAATAAAACTATTTGTTCAGTCATACAACGTATCTCTTTCAAAGCAAGTCTAGAGCCATCGTATGAGTCATCTGCTTTATTTTATCAGCAACAAATTTGGCATCTATTCACTAAGGCTTCAATCTGGAGTCTTTTGCTCACAGTGGAAATGTTTCCATTGATTTCGGGGGGTTTCAGATCAAGCTTCAAGGTCCTTAATACACTATTAAGTTTTAGTCTGTCAAATTTGGTCATTTGGGGCCTTAATGGATTGCAGAGCAGTTGTGCACAAACTAGCTCATGTGGAGATTGAATAAACCACATTGACCTCAGTCTCCTGACAGAAAAGCAGCAAGAAATAAATATTGACTTGAAAGACGATGCATGAACAGTGACATTTAGCTTGTATAAAGTGATAGTCTCCATTTAGATACAAATAGTGACGTTTCCCCGGAGCTGAATATGTAATATTCATCGGCAAATATTTGTGTGTCTTTGACATGTCTCTAAGCAGCAAGATGAGATATTGAGATGGAATATGCATTTTTCAGGTGAGAATTCATTGCAGATTTTTCTTAAAGTTTTTCTCAGCACATTTGGGAGACCTCGAAAAGCAGATGCTTCCTTTTCTAGTTAGTGGTTTAGATGCAAAGCAACAGACCATGGTGTAATAGGTTCCTGCCAGTAGTTTCCTAACCCTGCGACTCATGCCGTGCTACACTGCAGGGCTCCAAGCCCGAAAACACTCCTCAGAGAGAAAACCTAAAGCCGTTAATTAATTCAGGAGCTTTGTACACATATTCAGAAAGGGAGCTAATATTTCACTCTCTTTATATGAGAGTTAGGAATTTTGTGGAGCAGGGATTCTTTTTGGTGGTATTTAAGTGACCTAAGCATCTTTAATAATGTAGCACCTGAATAATGGGCTTTTTCCTTTGTATGTGGGATGGCACAGTTCATCAATATGGGGAATGAGTGCACAGGCTCAGGCTCTTCGGGTTGGAAAGAGAAGACTGAGGGTCCGACAGATGATCACAGAGGTCTTTAAAACCACAAGTGACATAGGAAAGGAGGCTCAGTAATAACTGTTCACCATAGGGAACAAGTCTTCCCAACAAAGTGCAGTCATAGAAACATATTTAGGTTCCCCTTAGGCTGTAAAACAAAGAAGATCAAGTTTCATGTGTGTGCCTAGAAATAAGCCCAGTTCCTCAGCAGGTTACAGTGCTGCTGAATTCCTAGTGCCAACTCAGCATCCAGGCATCAGGGGCTGCAGGACAAGTCAGTCCCATTGCCTTTATGTGGTCTCCCACTAGCAAACTGCATTTCCGTCCCCTGCCGCTCCCCAGGAGGCGTTAAGAAGTGAGGAACTGGACTATGCCCTCCTGCGGGGCCTGTGCAGTATGAGAAGTGTTAAGCACGCGAACTGCTTCGGGATCTTCAGCTCAGAGTAGAAAGAAGGATTTCCAGCTGGGGACAAAAAACCCAACTGCTTCTTCAGCAACTTTTTGTAGTTACATTAGATGTAGTCCTTTTATTCTTCAGGGAGAATTTTTAAGGTGTTCCAGTGAGGTGCTTTAATAGATTTCTTTCTAATGAAGGATTTTTGTTTTAAAATGCTATTTCCACAGAGGATTTTTCTCCAGTCTTTCTTTACAACAATTTGGCAAGTTCTGCATGATTCCTTTTCCAAAAGGACCATGGAAGGAGAGTTATAATGAGGCAGTTTCATTCCTAGTTACATAGCAAAAAACCCATTACCTTAGTTCAAAAGATACTAGCCTGCGGAATACATGTATTATTTAAAAAGTTACATTCCTGAAGCTTTATGGATAGTTCTTCAATTCTTCACATAAATGCAACCTCTGGGGAAGTCAAGAATTAAAAAAAAACCCAACAAGAAACCTCAGTAAACATTAATCAAAATAGGGGTTGAATAATGGGTTTTTCTTTGCATAAGCCCATTCAAAATGGCAAACACTGATTTCTTAGAGCCATTGAACTGTTAGTGGCCAAGGGGACACTGAAATATTTTGCCCCTGGACCTATTTTTTTAAAGCAAGATAATTTTTTTGAGAAGACAATAGAGTGAACTCCTCTCCTCCCAAGTCCTCCAGCACTTTGTTGTGTCATTCTCTGTTGTCTTCAAACATCAAGATGCTGTCTATGCTATTCCCAGCTAAGAAATGTGGATCTTTTTGGCACTGGTCTTCCAGTATCATGCCTCTACAGTTAAAATTACCAGCTTTTTTTTTTTTTTTTCTCCAGGCAAATGTTTATTTTGCTTTGGAGAAGGGTTGCTGGGACTTGTTACGGACGGATCTGCATCTTAGCTGCCACCTGGCTGATCGAGCGACATGGCTGCAGGCAGATCCTGCACTGGGGATGGTCTCCCCTGCTCCGGACTGGGAGAACAAATGTTGCAGGGCTTCACTTTACAGTTAAACTTTACAAATCACCTTCAGGAGTATCTGCCCCTGGGCTACCCAACGGTCAAGCATCATCCCAAGGGTTGTGCTTCTAAGGAGTACTATAAAGTGCTTCTCTGCCCTCCCCCGTTATGAATTACATGAAGCATTCACAGAGATTAGCTGCCAATGTCTGATATGTATCTCATTATCCAAGCTGTCCTCCCACCCGTATTCTATCTCGTTGCAGGTCTTAGTCATACAGTCAATGAATAAATAGTCTGAATGGAAGTTTGAGCAGTAGGAGAAAGGATTATGGAAGGCCCCACAGACCTGCCCGTACTCAGCATCTGTGCTCTTTTGTCTGTGGGTGCGCCTTGCTGAATCATTCAGTAAAATCAAAGGGAAGCACAGAGCAAAACAACCAGGTAAAAATCAGCAGTGGGTACCGCAGCAGCACAGAACTGGGGGCAAATGTCTTTCCTTGGCAGAGCTGCCTGTTCCACAACGTGAGATTTGCATCCGTCACCAGATCTTTGATGTTTATATGTTTTCCTGAAGCAGGTTTTGTGTTTGTTGTCTTTAAAAAATCCATAGCAGAGATCAGTGCCATGGACAACGTTATGAAAAAACATAGGTTAAAAAAATTTGAAAGCTTTAAAAATTTATTTAAAAACACAGGAGAGGGAATGTTCGTAACACGGCATCTTGTGGATGCATGTACCAAGACAGGCAAAACAGAAAATGCACGGGAAAAGTCTTCTTTACTGATGAAAAACTTGTAGAAATACGAAGTTCAGGTAAGATGGTCTTAACAGCAAGTTTTCTAAAAAAAAAATAAAATTAGTCAGAGAACAACCTCTCTCTGTGAGAGTAACAGTTAAGCATGAAGGTTGCAAGGGTCAGCAACCTGTCCAGACCATATTTTTCTACCCAGATAAGACGTTAAGTGCGTAGGTTACATGTCTCTTGGGTCTGGCTATCTACTAAATTAGGAAATCACCAGGGAAATCATCTTTGCTCTTGATCTTCAGATCTCAGACCAGATCTGCTGATAAGCACAGCTCTGGAGCAGTCAAATGTTGCCGCGGGGCAGTCAGACAAGTTTGCCTGCCTCTGTAAACATAGATGTCCCACAGATCAGGGCACAGCATGACAGCCAGCTTTAATCAGGTTAAGATGCAAAACGAGGCTGTCCAGAATGGCTGAGAATTTACCCGGTGAATTTCTTGGTGAATTAACCAGTTCAGCACTCCGTGCTAACGTTCTGGTTTCTTGTACCCACGCTAGCTCATTTCAGCACTTAGACCACGCGTCCAAAGCAAAGTTGTCTGCAAAACAAATGGACATCCTTTTCTGCACGGTGAGGCACAGAGTTATCATGGAAGAAGGTTTCTAGCTCCATAACTCATCTCTGGAGAAAGAGGCGGCACAGGGAGCAGGTCTTCCTGCCACAACTTGGTGGGAAAAGCAGCACTTACATGTTTTGACAGTGCAGAGTTGTACGACTGATTGCTACAAATTCTGCCCCAGGATCCAGCTACCCATATCTCTCAGCTCCACGGTATGGGAAAATGCAGCCTCTGGTGTTCATAGGTTAAACATCTCAGCATTTAAGGTAGGGCTTAAAAAGGGGAAAGTGAAGGAATGAGCTGAACCTTACATGGGTATTTTGTGTAGTATAAAACAAAAGGGGCTTTTAAAACGTACAGTGCTAAGGGTCTAAAGTGTTGTGAGAAGTGATGATGAGTTTTAAAATTATGTTTTTCATTTGATAGTCTCTTTAAAGCCAATTATCATAAATTATGAGCATTATTTTTTTACAAATTATTGCAACTACTACTAGTTGTTTATGAGAAACCTGTGTATTTTACCATCCCAGAGAATTTTATGTGCTTAAAGACAGGATGACATCTGCACTGAGTCCTAGTTTGTAGGATTGCAGCTCAGTGGCATCTTAGGAGCTTTCGCTGCCTAAGATTTACTAATTTTTTTGTTGAAAGTAGCTAAAATGAGTAATCATCTGAGAATGCTTGTGGGAGGAAGGATGGTTTGAAGATCGTCACTAATTATCATTTCTCATTTGCATGTGCCAAGATCTACACCAAAAAAGCTTACCTCTAAAGTGTGGTCCTGGATGGATTTCTTTAAAAGCAACTTTGCAAAACTGCTGGCTCATGGTCTTTCATGGATTTCAGATCAGATGATTTATTCAGGACTGGGTTTGCAGTGTTTAGGCAAAAGAGTGCATTTTCAAATTAGTTAGTTACACCATAGCAAAACTCATCCTGGAGACTGGTAAATGAGTTTAGTATGGGTGTACATCAGTTTGGCTAAAGGAGCTGCCTTACCAGTTGAAAATAAATAAGCCCAGCCTAAACAGTGTACAGTCTCTTACAACTGGAATTTAAGGTTAGAGTATAACAGTTTTCAAATATAATAATCTTGAGCATTGCCAGCATGACAGAAGCATTTATGAAGTGGATGGGAAGAGTCTGAAGGAAGCTGCATACCTGTAGCAAACTGCATCATTGTATAAATTTTGTTAGAGAAAAGTGCAGCTAGGAATTTCAGCAAGGAAAATTTCTCCCATTTTGAGTGTGTGAGGGCTGGGAGCTGGGACATACTGAGGGAGCTGAGTCTTCACATGTCATCTCGCTGAGCCAGAGCCTCTCTTGCTCCTCCAGAGAGAAAGTATTGATGAGCTACTGATAGCACCATGGCTTTTTGGGAGACAGCATGTCCCTTCTCCCATCAATTTTCTCCTAGGCTTCTAATCAGGAAGGAAATCCTCCAGGCTGGTAGTGGCCACTGGGAAGGGAGGTTAAGCAGCCCTGACAAGTGAGGGAAGATCCACTTTCCAATGCTGAGAGTTAAAACATCATGGTCACACCGGCAGTCATCCTATTCCAGCAAAATAGCTGGAAAGCCACAAGACAGCAGGTCCCGGGGCAGAAATAACAGTACTAAAGCACTGCTTTGCAGCTTGCCCTTTCAGAAACCCCGTAGGCAGCATCTCTGTTTTGATGGATAGTATGCAGAGCCACTAGAGTAAGTGTACACACACAAAACTGTCCTGCATGAGCACTTGGTTGCTCTTGCACAGGTGAGAGGACATGGTCACACTGAGGAGGTGATGGGTAGCTACCAAAGCCATCAGGGCGGGTGCAGGCATTGACACAGCAGCACCAGGGTGCTGCATCCCTCTGCGCCCTGGATCCCATGCCAGCCAGCATGGGGAGAAGCACCTGTCCCCTTGGGCCTCCCAACCACGGAGGCAGGTTTGACTCACGTGCTCTGGTCTGAACAACAGGTTGGGTTGTTGCCCTGATTTTGGCTGCAGGTGAGCAATGCATACCCCCCTTTATCCTTGTTACTCCTTCTCCCATTTTTCATCCCTTCTTTTCAACAGCCTTGACTCTCCCTTTGTCCATCCCAGTCTCCTCCCAGATGGACAACCCTGCCCAAATTACCTCCTCCCCATCAGTCCCAGTTGTGCAACAGCTGTACCCAAATCTGTTATTTCTGTTATGGTTATGTAGGCAGGCTCAGCAGGTCGTGTGAGGCTGTCACCACTAAAAGTCCCTGGCACTCTCCTCTGCTTACCTGTGAATTTCAACCACTTCTCACATAACTCCATCTCAACCACCTGCAAAACCCAGCCATGCCTTGAGGCACTACCTGTGACTTTTGTCAGGTGCCTGCACTGACACGTATCTGTCGTGTCCAGTGATTTCTCCTGTTGTACCCAGCAGTGCCTCCCAAGCTGTTCACTCAGACCATCCTCCAGCAAGGCCTGAGCAGGAGTCTTACTGCAGCCCTAGCAATCTCCATTGTACAAACATGCTGGAGAACAGGTGGCAGGCCATTATATCCTGGATTACAATGTACGGTGCTTGGTGATTTACGTCAGGGTGAGTACGCATATGAATGTTAGATGGATGCCCACAGATGCAAATACACAAACAGTTGTGACTCCACACACCTTGCTTAGCCCTGAGTTCCTCCAGCTTGTCTTTCCATCATGCTGCTCAGTTCACTGGTGTGCACAGAGAAAATTTAATCTGAAGGTCAAATTCACTTTCTCAGTTTCTGGATGCTAGTTTTCCCAATATGGCATGTTAACAAACAGCACCGATGCCTATATAAATTGCAGTCAATTAAGAATGATGCCATAACCGGACCTCTGCAGCACTGAGACCCTCAGAAGCCCAGAGCAACACCAACATACCAGAATACAATACAAAGTACTTGGAAATCTGTAATCTTCAATTAAACTCAGCTCTATCAACTGATAGAGCTACCAAGGAGCCATGAAGACGAAGAAGACTGGTTGACATTACAAGAGCAGAATAATCTCAGAAGTTACAATATATTGCAAAAAAAAAAAAAATTGAAGGGAAAGGCTTGAGTTTTCAGATGTATATGAACTTGGAAGAGACACTCTTTGATGTAACAAGAAAGAGTATTGAAGTTTAGCATCTTCCCATAGTTTGAAATATTAACATTATCATAAATGTGCTAAGTCATATTTTCCATAAGCTAACCACCTGTCTCACAAAACATGCCACAGATTCTTGCCTTCACAGTTACGATCATGGAAATATTGAAAGTGAAAAGCACTCAGGCCAGTTCAGGGTTTAACTAAGTCAAATTGATTTATTGCTGTCGAGGGCACAAAGATGTATTATTTGCACAATGCCATAACTGAGTAGAGGAAATGTAAAACCTTGGATGTAAAGGAATGGGCCTACCCTGCACATACACGTGTGCAATGCCAGTTCCACTTGTCCTCTCCAAGCGATGTTATGCCATTTCTTATGAAATGGTGAAAAATTCAGTGGCCGAGGAGTGGGAGTCAGTCTGTCCACCAGAAATTCAAGAGTATTCTGCCACACAGTGGTCCTCTGCTGAGAAGATGGAGATCTTTTCTGGCAGGAACTGACACGGACGTTGCCATCTCACAGCTTAAAGCTGTCCGGTTGCTTTTAAGGAACAATTAATCACCCTCTTCCCCCTTTTCTCCTCGCAGACAGGACTCAATGCTGTTACCAATAATCAGCCAATGTGAAACGTGATTGATTCCCGTTGGAGGAACCCAGATGAGTTTCTCCTACCAAATCAGTAAAACTAGTCTGTGTGTGTAAAACTCACTCTGTATGAAATGACTGACAGCCTGAATGGATACAGCTGCAAAACATAAACATGGCAGTGCTTTTAGTGAGAGCAATTTAGATAAGATAACCGTGTTATTAATGTCCCTTCCAAGAAGTCACTTACAAAACCACAATCGGTTACTACATTGATAATAATACTTTACATAGGAATAGTGCACAAGTGAGAGAGACACTGGAAACCAGATATTACTGAGTAGAGAGAGTAAAATTCTACTTGTTCTTCATATACATGGCTTTTGCACTGGATCCTTTGTAGCTAGTCTCTCTACATGTGTTTGTCACAAATGACCTAATGTTCAGACTATAAATTTTCCAGTACTGTGTTTTCACGAGACCAAATCTGAGAGTCACTATGGCCCTTCCCAGTGGCCCAGGGCTGGTACCTGTCCCAGACACACCAGCCCTGCCTTTTGTGCAGCCTCAGCTGAGGAGCACACTGTAGAGATGCCCTGGCCAGACTGGAAAATGAGTGCAAGGAATATGAAACCACATCAGTTCTCCAAGCTAATCCTAAGCTAAGTGTCAGGAATCCCTTATACTAGGATTATCCCAGCAGGCTTTGCCTTCCTGAATCACAGCTTGGGTTCTTTTGTTCTGTTTTGGACTAGATGCCTGGACTAGCCTTTGGACTAGCCCCTGACTCTGCTCAGGGGCTGCCAGGTACCACCAAAACCAGGCAGTAAATGAAGAATTAAAATACAAGAACTACAAAATATATGACCACAACCACACCTGCATTTTTAGAGATTAATGCTAAGTAACATTTAAATCCTGCCCTGTATTGACATACAAGGTCAATCACTAACATATTCTAGGAAATCACTTCCCATTTTAAAACCCCACCTCTTTTCTGGGCCAAGATATACCTTGTTGGGTGCTTTCTAATTAAAAAGCAGAGAGATGAGAACTGGACAAGTAAGGACAGTGAGGGACAGGCTGAGATACAGGACTGTGGGAGGCTGGACACGAGCCTTGGCCAAGTCAGCAGAAGTAGCGGCTGAGATGGCAGCAGCACGTCAGGGAAGCGTCAGGCTGCTCTGGCATAGGAGGTCAGCTGGGAGCTGAACAGCAAAAGCTAAGGGACCGTGTGTGCTCTGGGAGGCAGGAGTCAGGATTCGATCGTCTAGAAACAAGGATGGCTGGAAGGGGGAGCAGCAAGCGAAAACAGCAGGAGAAAGATGCCTACAGTCAGTGTTACTAATTAATGTTGTAATGCCAGCGTGTATCCACATAATGCAGGTAAGAGCTGGCAAGAGCTGTAGAGGAAGCCTTCAGCCCAACATCTCCAGACTCTTCAGCATTTAAATACCTTCTTTAACACTGTTGGTTTAATACAGTTCTTGCACGTGGTGTTTTTATTCTCTGAATTGCTAGGGGCTCTTTTCATATAAGGAGCACAGGAATTAAGACCAAATTAACTCCCCAGTGATGAGTTTTGACATAAAGTGATGGGCTTGCCTGGTCTGAGGTACCTGCAGGTTTGTGTTCTGCAGGGATGATACTTTTTATATTTTCCCCCATCTTCAATTATTCCAATGGTTTTCCAATGAAAAAAATGTTGACCCCGCTGAGCAGCGAGCAGACTCAAACAACCAAACTCCCATGAGTGATTAGCAACGTCCTTTGTCCTAGTGGAAACCTGGTGCTTGGGTCTGATAAAGTGCAATGGGGTTTGACTAAAGACAAGTTCATTGAGGAAAGAAGAATTTCTTTTTCAGGGTATCCTTGTGCTGCAATGAACAGGGAAAGCTCAAAAAGGATTTCCCTAGGGCTACATTGGTGTGAAAGGCCATTTGGAGAGAGAACCACAGCAATTCACTTCCTACTGGTTTAAAGATGCATATAGGCAGTGCTCAGCAGAGAGTACAGTGGGGACTACCGAAAATGCGAAGAAATGCCAGGGCCACAAAACTTCAGAGCTCCCAGACAAGTGAAGAACAAGCAGAAAAAAATGCCACTTACATCAAGAAGCAGCTGGATCTCTCTTGTGTGTGAACCACCCAATAGGCAGTTGTGGAGGATGTGTGAATCCCATGGTGTCTTCCAGTACCTTTGAGTGTGCTTGCAGACCAGGGGGCACTTGCTAAGTGATGATGCTGAGGAAAGCCTACGGATTGCGATTGCTTCTTGTCCATGTTCCAGGAATGCAGAGAAGTAGAGAAAGCCTCTTTGCTTTATCCCCTAGTCAAAGCATCAGATGAAATAAGGATGCTAACTAATGAAATCAAGATCCAGTTTGACAGCGAAGACTCCCATGAACAATTTGTGAAGAAGGTTTGAGCTGAAGCTTTGGCTTTAGACCTAAATGACCAAATAGGCGTAAATGACCAAATACACTATAATAACCTGAAGACTGATGAATGAATTTCCATCCAGATTGTCCAATCTATTCTTAATGAGCAGGCCTTATATTTCTCCAAGGCTATTCATATTCATATTCATATTCCTCATTAGCTTGCATGTACAAACTCTCTCTCAGAGCCTAATCCGAATCCCACTGGTGTCAGTGAGAATGGGGTTTTACCTCTCAAATTTAGCCATCTAAAAATCAGTCATGTATTCTAGATGCAACTGTGGAGGAGCCACTTTTAGTCAAAATAAAGAAAGATCAGCATTTCCAGAATGAGATTCACACCATCTGCCTTAAAGACTTGTCTTGAGAAGAGACAAATGTATTTCGGGCAGCTGCTATCTCACTCCCCTGCCTGTTGAGGAAGCCAGTACAACTAACCTGGAGGACTCCTTACTCTTCCATAAGTAAAGCCAGGGGAAGGAATCTTTCTGTTTATTTTAATGAAAAAGGATTCAGGCTTTCAGTTTCCTACATCCTTTATGCCAAGGTAACTTATAAATCAGTAAGCAAGGCCCCAGAGGCTATCCCGCGTTGCATCGCACAGGCTGCTAACTCTGACTGCAGTCAGCATTTCCGAGGTACAGAAAAGATACTTGAACTCCCGAAACAAATTGAACAGGTTTTTTTAAGTTATTGTTGGTACCTTGCATCATACTGGACTGCCTGACAGGGAACACAATTTGATAGAAATCTCAAAGCAAAGGCAAAAGCTTTTTGTCTGTCTGCTGTAAAGACGCACATAGTAGGATACGTGAAATGTCAGGAATAATTAGACAAAACCATGTAAGCTCCTAGCAACACCGATGTGCTGTGTAAAACTAAGCATTTGCTATAAAGATTTAAACATTGTTTGAAAGCTGCATGTTAAAGGGAACCTGAGTAATTTTTAAGCACTGTTTCCAAGATACTAATACAGACATGGATATGAAAAAGCAGAATAGAAAATTATGAAATGCTGGCATGCCTTCACTGAGATAGGCTGCTCTGTTTCCTTTTCCCAGAGGTGATATGTGGAAGTAATTGGTCCCTCTCATATAGCAATTAAGATGAAAAGGCTGATTGCTTCAGCTCTTCAACTGCTGGAGCCCATTTAACAAGCAGGAAGTAGTGTCAATAATTCACAGAGATCACAGAAATGTTTGTGGCAAGGGACCTCTGGAGGTCCCCTAGTCCATCCTCCCCCTTTAAGAGAGATCTCCAAAACCAAAGGAGAAGTAACCAG
>NW_010416379.1:24557-34818 GCF_000710305.1 Buceros rhinoceros silvestris | reverse complement strand
CAGCAGGAAATCTTGCCCAAAGTGCCCTTTGGAGAAGAAAGAGAAATGAACTGTGAATGCAGAGAAAAGGGGGAAGAAAAGGCAGGAGAGAAGAAGAGAAGATGATGGTTAAAGGTAGGTGTTTGGCATTTGCCTGCCAGAGCCCAGAAGGACTTGCACTGAAACAGTCTTGCAAAGCCAATAGGAATAATAGAAGTTTATTAAAATGACAGACGATAGATTCAATGTTGCTGTTGGTAAATGCACTCGCTGCAATGGCGCTAATAACTGCTATGTAGTATTAATGCCAGCAAAAAAAAACTATCCCAGGTATTTTCACTGTATGGCGAAGGCACAATTCTTACCAAGGAGGCGTCCCAGTCTGGGATGGAGGAAGGGGAGTACAGCCTGTCGACCAGCCCTGCTGTCTTCAGTCTTTCCCCCCCACCAGCCAGGTGTTGCCCCTCCTGGCTTTTTGTACCTTAACTCTGATTGTCTCTACCTCTTGGGTGACGTTTAGCATGATTTGGGTGGAGAGTTGACTAACACAGTCGTATCTGTTTGGCATGTACTGGTTTGGGCTCTTTAGCATAGTGAGGGGCATGAGTTTTAATATTAATTTTGCAGTTCATTAGGCAAAGGTCTTTGCTCAGGCACTGGGAATTTCAGCATTTGCTTGCTTTCTTCACTTGGCCAGAACGGGGCTCTCTTATCTTCACAGGAGTCCCTCCTTCAGCCATTACGTATGCCAGCTCAAGGTACCTCCACTCCTGGACATAACACAGGAATCTTGTGCTTGTGAATATCTTATCTTCTTGTGCCAAATCCTCACATCACCCACCCCACGACTACAGTCACTCACCACAGAATCACAAATCACGCTTGTATAAAATCTATTTTGGAGGTATCCCTTATATAGTATTTTTCTTCCTCCTCACCCAGACAGGTTTCCAATTCCATCCAAATGGACATTATACGCACCTGATGGATGAATACGCAGCTTCGAGTAGACTTAAGCCAAGATAATAATACATAAAATATAATAATTACAATGATAACTATTAATACAGATTGCAATAAACCTGTTAACGAAAATCCTAGTCCATGCAAAAGTTTATTCAACCACTTCACATCCATACTTTCCCTAAGCTCTCCACTGGCCTTGGCCACATGTTTCATGTGATGTAGTTGTTTGCTAAGATCTCGAGTTACGCTGGGTATGAGAACACAAGAAGTATCATCAGTTGGACTCAAATATCCACATATCCCATTCTCATGCAACAGCAAGAAATCTGATGCCAGTCTATATTGTAGTGCCCTCTTCAGTATCACCTGTAGTTGTGCATTCAATTCTTCCAACCCAATGTGAGTTGCATTGGCCAGCACTTTAGGTGGTAATATTAGAAAAGTAGAACTTTTTGCCAAAAGGGGGATTTTTTTAGGTTCTGTAACAGATGTGTTTTTATCTTCTAGGAAAGCACTGAACACGAGGAAACCTGGAAGCTTCTTATTGCTCTGTTGAATAGGGGATTATTAAAAAAAAAAAAATTGCACCTGGAGCATCTCTGTCCTTCTTTCAAATGGGTGACTTCTGAACCTGGAACTCTCATCACGTGACGCAGCAACTTTGTCTTTCACTGTGTATCCTGGAGAGGAAAATGAATTTCACAAATTGCACCACTGAAGCCAACGTGGCTGCAAAGCCAAAATCAGTAACTGAAAAGATGCTCGTTACCCTGACCTTGGCCACAATCACAACCTTGACTATGCTGCTGAATTCTGCTGTAATTGCAGCAATTTCCACAACCAAGAAGCTCCACCAGCCAGCAAATTATTTAATATGTTCACTAGCTGTGACAGATCTCCTTGTTGCTGTTCTTGTCATGCCCTTGAGCATTACTTACATAATGATAGATAAATGGACTTTAGGCCACTTCATCTGTGAGATCTGGCTTAGCGTTGACATGACCTGTTGCACATGTTCAATCCTTCATCTGTGTGTCATTGCTCTGGACAGGTACTGGGCAATCACAGATGCTATTGAATATGCCAGGAAAAGAACAGCAAAAAGGGCTGGGCTGATGGTGGTGACTGTGTGGACTATCTCCATTTTCATATCAATGCCCCCTTTGTTCTGGAGAAATCACCACAGCGTCAATATTCCCAGTGAGTGTCGCATACAGCATGATCATGTCATCTACACTATTTATTCCACATTTGGAGCGTTTTACATCCCCTTGACTTTGATCTTGATCCTGTACTACAGAATTTACCATGCTGCAAAGAGCCTTTACCAGAAGCGGGGTTCAAGCCGCCACCTCAGCAACAGGAGCACTGACAGCCAAAACTCCTTTGCTAGCTGTAAGCTCACACAGACATTCTGCGTCTCAGACTTCTCCACGTCTGACCCAACCATGGAGTTTGACAAAATCAATGCGTCTGTGAGAATCCCTCCTTTTGAGAATGACCTGGATTTGGCAGGCGACCGGCAGCAGATCTCCACGACGCGGGAACGAAAGGCTGCTCGCATTTTGGGGCTGATTTTAGGTGCTTTCATTTTGTCCTGGTTGCCCTTTTTCATTAAGGAGCTGCTTGTGGGCCTCCACGTTTGCACTGTCTCTCCGGAAGTGGCAGACTTCCTGACCTGGCTTGGATACGTCAACTCCCTTATCAATCCTTTGCTGTACACTAGCTTTAATGAAGATTTCAAGCTGGCCTTTAGAAAGCTCATCAGGTGTCGAGATCATACTTAAAAGTACTGGGAGATGATGATGGTGACGATATGACTCCTAGCCTTAAGAACGAGCAAAATAATTTGGCTCTGTCACCATTTCCCGTGATAGAGGGGATTTTTGTGTTTGCCTATTTGCTTGACTTATCTTTGGCCTGTAATTCATTCTTCTGGTTTTTACCTTTAGTGTTATTCATGGCAAAGACTTCAAAATAAATTTATTCTACAACGGAACAGATTTTTTAGCAACACAATGGAAAAAAAAAAAGAAACTATTAGATACTTATGTTTAAGACATTTTGTGTAACCAGTGATTCGAGAAGCATACGACGATACTCACTTTTATACTTTTTTCATTTAAGAAACAAATCTCTAAGTTATCATGCACTGTAGTAACGTAAAGTCTTATAAACTGAATCCCATAAATACGTATTCAAAAATTAATAAACACTTCATGGTCGTGACAGCAAACCAGCAAATCTTTACTGTGACATTCTGAGAAAAATGTAACAGCCATTTAGAAGGAAAATAACCACCACTTCCAGCTTGGGCTAAGGCAGAATAAAGCATTCCTTCCTTCAGAAACACTCTCAAAACAGAAAGCAATAATCAGTTCATTTGATCTAAAAATGGATTCCATTTTGTACTCCAAAGGAATTAGTGGCTCTTTTTGTGTAAGTTCTGGACGTCCGTTCAAAATATTAGGCGGTTTGTTTGGCAGCTGAGAGGACGCAGCTAGCAAGTGTCACATTTGTAACACCAGTTGCACATCTGACTGGTCACATTTTTAATACCACTAACCATATTTCTTTAGGGCTCAGGCTTTGTGCCTTTGTGAGTTCTGAGGTGCCATTATTCACTTGTACCACACTTCGCCTGAACCTCGTGGTGCACAACCCCATGGGTCAATTGATCTTACCCCACAGACTTCAACAACTGGATACCTTCTCAGCAGGCCAGAAATATACGGAAATTCAGAAACATCGTCTGAAACCAAATTATTTTCTGTTTGAACAGCAGCCAAAAAAAAAAAAAATGTCATTTGTCAGTACCTTAATCATGCAAAGTCCAAGTGGCTTATGTTTTTCTGTTTGAACAACAGCCAAAAAAAAAAAAAAAAAAAGATAAAATATTTTTTTTAAATAGCAGTCTGTATATCTGCCTTATCATCACTGAACAATTCACAGTGTCATTCTTGTCAGCATAACCTATGGTCGGGTCCTCTTCACAGGATTTCTTGTTCTAAGAGTCCTTCAATGGAGTTACTTTCCTTGTCTTGAAAGACAGGCAGAAAGTCATTCGTATGCTGTCCTCTGTGCTTACGAAAGTTAAAATGTTCTGGTTCAGATATTGTAGAAGTCAGTCTGGGAAGGAGCAAAATCACAGCTGAGAATCTGGTATTGTGCTTTAGCAACTCCTAAGCACCGTTTAAATTTTGATTACTTACCTTGCACCATAATTTTCTTCCCTGATCATTTTCCTGGACAAATTCTTTTTGAATTATACTGATATACCATATAGAAAATACCACATACATCAACCTGACAAGCAATAAGAGTGAACTATAGC
This sequence comes from Buceros rhinoceros silvestris, assembly GCF_000710305.1. Classification (NCBI taxonomy): domain Eukaryota; kingdom Metazoa; phylum Chordata; class Aves; order Bucerotiformes; family Bucerotidae; genus Buceros; species Buceros rhinoceros. The sequence goes on along the minus strand of NW_010416379.1, from coordinate 30,539 downwards.
CTGGCAGCTCCAAATCCATCAAAACAAATATTAGAGGTAGGAAAGTGTTGTAACATCACTGGAAGCCATCTCTGAAAAATGTTTTGAAAATTTACAAGACGACAATAATTTTTCTTGTCAAGACTCAAGGAAGTGTAAGTAACATGTGAGTAATAAACTCCAGATGGAGCTGAGAAATGATATCCTTATTTCTGAGAGAAAACATTAAGCTGGAAAGATACAGTACCACAAGTCGAGTGTAAATCAAGTCTGAAGGGGACAAAAGTGTGATCTACCACTTACCCACAGGCAGTGGGGTTCTGCTTTAAGGGCTCCGGGTTTTCCATGCCTGAATTTAGGAGGTTTATCTCCAGCTGCACTTCTGAAGCTATTGTCGCAGCTGCCTCCTCCAACTGCCTTTAGGTTCCCTACTACCTAACATTAATATCTAAAATGAGGAAAAAAATAGTCTCAGCCACTGAAAATGTCTTCTAGTTTGGAAGCCCAGAGATCTATTACGAGGTTTTTTTGTTTTTGAAGCTTGTTGGAGGTGGGAACTGTTGATTAAAGCTGAGGAAGAGTGGCCTGACTGTGCCTGTCTGTAACACTTCCAAAGTAGTTCCCAGAGTACACATGCTATTCGGAAAAAAAATAACTGGGTATTAAAATAAAAAGTAATACTTTTAAGAACTGCTGCAGAATAATTTTATTTTTTCTTTCAGCAAACTCAATAGAAATTATTAATAAAGAACAAGGATTTTGCATAATTTTCCCAAACAAGGTGACTACTGCAGGGAAGACAGTTGTTGCTAGAAGTAGATTTTGGTGTCCCTTGGACAGTTTGCTGCTCTGCTACAAAGGTGCCCAGCTACAGTAATGATCATAAAGGGAAAAGTAAATGTGCAAGACTGCCCCAGCCGACAGCCTGAGTCACCCCAAGGCATACAGCCAAGATGTGACAGAAGCTGTGTCCCAGCCAGCTTCTTTGGGGCTGTCTCAGTGGCTCGGGTTCAGCTGCAGGGTGGGCCACCAGAGGACTTCCCTAGCAAAAGGGGACAGGTGGGAGTGACAGTGCTGGTGAAAGGTATTTCAGAGGGGGAAAATCGATAAAATGAGATAGGCTGCCAGCTCTGGCTGCTGCTCCTATGAGACATTGAGGCACAAAATCATTTATGTTGGAAAGGACCTCTAGAAGCCAACTAGTCCAACCTGCACTAACACCAATCCTCAAAGTGGGACCAACTGCACAGCTAGCTGCTGCTGCTGCTGCTGCTGCTGCTGGTCATGTTCCTCCTGCAAAAGCAACAGCTCAGTTAACTCATTCACCTATACTGATGCTCATGTAAAGCCAGAGCTATGGCTGAAGGACCGGAAATGGTGAACATGATCTCCAGAGGAGCTGTCGTAGGTAGGTAGGTAGGAATGTTTCAGGGACAGGTATGGTAGCTGTATAACACAGGAGCTGCATCACCTTCATTTCTACCGGTGCCTTTCTTTTAGTATCTGATCTCCACTATTATCACAGAAACTACCAATCAGGTTGAAGACTGTATTCAATTTTAATATTTAGAGGTAATTAACAGGAAAAAACAGATGGATCGCTAATTTTCCTGTTCCCCTGTTAAATAAAGACTCACTGCCGGCTGACTACTGCTTTTCTAATTAAGTCATTAGCTAAACAGAGAGCTATGTTTTCCCACAAATGCCACTAGACCGATGAAGATGTCCTGTACCTTTTCCCCATGTTCAGATTCAAAGTCAGGAACAATTTAAAGGATTGGTTACTCTAAAACAATTAATCAGAAATTACCTGTGATCTCATGGAAATAAAAAATTTTGCTAGTCTGTCACTGTTGTTTGACAACTTAATTTTTTTTCCCGTGTTAAGTATTTGCTGATTTTACAAAGGGTTTGGAGACATTTCCTGAACTTTGACTTCTTTTCCATGACACCTCCCCATTCATACCACTCCTGGATCAGGCACGGCCACACCACTCTGCAATGCAAGCTCTTCCCAGCAAGCCCCTGATGATATATCCAAGTCCTTCAGCCTACATCCATCTTCCTTAGCCTCTCTAAAACATCTTCTGTCCTCAAAGTCTTATTTTCCCTCATACTTGCATAATTACCTTCCTATCTTTCTTCCTGTATTTCTCGGAAGGTTTTTCCTCCCCTCTCCCCTCTCTACAGCAGTATTCCTACAGACCTGCCTATTTTGCCCTTCTCATCACTTCTACGTACTTCCTCTGAGTGCCTCTGGGTTTCTCACCTTCTCTAATCCTTAAATTTATCATGGTCTACTGGAGTGAGCCCCTGCTCTCTCCCCCTGACTCAGCACTGTTATCAGGAATCCCATGACTGTGGGCTGTTCGAGTCTGAAAGGTTTCACTCTGTGTCCAGGCCATATCCAGAAGCTTTTCGCTCTGTAAGCAGACAGGGCTTTGGGGTGAGTTCATACATCCCTAGCCATGAAGACTGCACCCATCAACCCACTGGCCTCCCCAAAAGACATACTCTTCAGATGCTGTTTTATGTGATATTTTTATGTTGTCAACCTCCTTCTGTACTATTTTTGTTGTTCCCTTTCTACCACATTAAAATTGACTCTTCTATTATCATTTTAAGCATCTGCATCTCCACTTTTAGGAACCCCTACCTGCATGGGTAACTCAGGATGTACTAAGGTGCTGCTCTTCTGTCTGTGGCAACCCCAGCTGTCTTCTCTGCAAGCTTTGTCTTCACCACCTCTGTGCGGTGTAACATCTCTCCTGACCTCACAGCTGATGTTTTTCCTTCTCAAACCCACTTCTGACATGCCTCCTGAAAGAAAAACAGTCAACATGGGCCGTGGAGGAGTTACAGTGTGTTTGTTGTCTGCCCTTTTTCTTCATCTCTCCCACATAAATCACATCATCTAGACACAGCATGTAGAGAGCTGCCTATGTCCTGAGCCAGTTAGGCTGGGCTCATCCACATCCCTTTAAAGCTGGGGGTTCTCTATCCCAATAATGCACTGAGATGTTCACAGTGCATGAGATGATTAATTTTGTTGATCTTCCTGAATGGAGATAGGTTATGGGACTGAGCTTTCCAAAAGGGTTTAAAACAAAGTCCCCGTTTCTCCAAGTTTACACAAAAGGCTGCCGCTATTGAGGCATCACTGCCCTGGGCCTGAGCTGTCCAGTTTTCCACACTCATCACTTCTTATTTCTCTGTACTGCCAGCAAACTCTGTCCTTTGCATGTACCAGGAGGGAACAAACAAAACCAAAACAAACAAACCAACCCCGAACAAACAAACAAAAAGGCTTTATTTGGGACAAGAACTTAAAGGAATAAGGGAACCTTTTCTAAGGGCTCTATTTCTACTTCTCTGGTTTCAACCCCAGTTACGACAAAGAGCATGGGAGTGCTTCCAGCGCAAGTGCAGAAATCGACCTTGTGCCTGCATGTTGTTTAACCATTGCAAATGGTTAAAGCCCCAGGTGGGGCTTTGTTTATCCTTTACACTCTCAAATGGTTTGTACAAAGAATTATCTTAAATTGCTTTATTAAGTGAACACAGTAAACATTGTGATATCTTCTATAGGTCAGGTGAATATATTACAGATTTTATATCCCAGAAGTCCCATACAACACATACTGCCTTTGTAATAGCTATCCATTTTTCTCTTGAGGCTGAAAAGAATAAAATTTTTAAAAATGATCTAAGTTTGGATAAATGCCAGCTGTAAAATTACTCCTCAACATTCTCTATTTTACACCGTGTACATAGTGTTGCCAACGTTGCTCCCTTCGGCCCTGCCACTGCCAGGGACTTTTTACTTTTTCAAGAATGCCATGTGGGTGATGGCACACAGATAATATTATGTGATGAAGTGACTCCTTCCCGCTCAGTCTAAACTAACCATTTGCTGCATTCACATTAATGTCAACTGGAAATTATCTCTTGCCGTGTCTATCAGCCCTGGATTTACAAGTTACAAAATTTGTCGTGGTTTAATGTGTCTCCACCCAAGTATACAATAACTCCAGTGCCGATCACTGCTTGGTAAGTGTGACTGGGAAGATTTCTGCTAATTTCAAGAGCACTGAATCAGCCCTTAATGGTAAACTGTTAGTGTTGCTACTGTAAGCAGAAGATGTAACCATGAGCATGCTGTGCAAAAAAAAAAAAAAAATTATATGAACCAAGCAAATGATATGAACCTCAAAGACCTAAGGAATAATTATTTGTTTCAACTTTTTTCCTTCTTAACACTTTTCTTTCTTCCTCATCTCACTGTTTCCTGGACTGAGGGTCTCGTTCATTGATTTTTCCCCTCTATTTCTCCTCTCTCCTTCCTGTCCTTTGCAGCCTGCCTCTGCACTACAGTGGCATCTAGTAACCTGTAGCAATAAGCAACACTACTTCTGCTACTGTTTTATTGCAGGTTTACTACAAATCAGATTTTAATGTGCGTCAAGATTCTCCCAGATGAAAGATGCTGCATAATGCACCACGATGTCTTCCCATGTGTCACGATTTTTTAAAATCTCTCTTTAATAATCCTTTCTCTTCTCCTCTCCCATGGGGCTTCTATCAGTAGAAACTAGAGCCACAGCTAGTATGGTTCCCAGATGCAATAAGCAATGTTGGAAATGCATACCCTGTTCCACTCCAGTCCTCCCACCACACCCCCATATTTCACATCATCACAAAATCATTTTGGTTCGAAGAGACCTTTAAGATCGAGCCCAACCGTTCCCCCTGCACTGCCAGGGAGCCTCTTCCAGTTGCTTGCACTGCATTCTTAAAATCCATCAGCATAGAGATCAGCTCTCCGAAGTTTTTGTGGACTAATTTTCTGCATGACTAATTCTCACCCTCGTTTCTATATGGTGAAAGATCCCACGTCACTGCGGTGCTCACATCTTCTAAGCCACTGTGTCTCCAATACTCATACGCCACATGACTGCAAATGGACAGGTTTCTGTGACGTGAGGCACTGTCTCCTTTCAACTACACTCTATAAAAGACGCATGTTTTGTCAATTAAGAAACAACTGGTAACTTCTGGGAAGAGGGAGGACAGAATTCCTATTCCTTTGTAAACTGTTGTTTTGCACTAATTATTTGCAATAATTTGAAATTAGTCAGCTTCTGGCTATTGATTTTAAAGGAACACTAAGAGGCAAAACACAAAATCACACATGTGCCCCTGGACTACCTGCAACAAGCCGAGTGACCTTCCAGTAGATTTTACAATAAAAATGATTTCTCTCTAAAGCTTTCTACATTTTCTCAGGAGTAGAAAGTTCCACACAAGTGACCTACAGTTCTGTGATGCCACTAGAAATAATATCTCAGTCCTTCACAGGAGAAACAGCCTGACAAGCATAAGAGTGCTCGGATAAGCCTCAACAAGCTTATTTCTCCAATAAATAAATCGGGCTAACACCTCTAGCTTGAGAGTTTTTAAATTGGAGAATTTGACCACTAAAATCGAGCCAATCAGCTAGAGCTTTTTTTTATTCATACGTATTCCAGTGCAATTCCTCATTCTCGTATTGCCAAGTCTGAATATGAGAAATAACAAGAATCACTTTTCAAATTTAGAGTAACAAGAAAATACCTCTTATTTTTGCAATTTCAGAAGAACTTTTTTGCACTGTGACCGGATGGTCATTCTGAAGCAGGCAGAAAGGAAAATAAAATAATCCAATTAGGTCACAGAAGTTAATCCAGGATTGCAAAGTTAAGCGTGGTTGTCTTGGTCTGATGCTTGCACGCACGCACAAGTCACAGATCATAATCCTTTAATTTTTCACTACAGCAGTTTCACTCCTTGCTAAAGAGCAGGTTATCTGTGGTTTTAGTTAAGATAGGTAGGAGGCTGTACCCCTTCCTACCATGCGTGCAGAGCCTGCGGGCAGGAAGGAGATTGAGACCTGGAGCTTTGTGGGTAGCAGAGGCTGTGTCTTGCTTTCCGCTGTGCACTGGGGACACAGTGTCACCAGTGCCT
>NW_010416379.1:8068-24485 GCF_000710305.1 Buceros rhinoceros silvestris | reverse complement strand
CCGAGTGCCCCCGGTCCTTCCCTTTCTTGGAGCCCCTGACCCCAGACTGCTGCCAGCCGAACTGCCACTCCTACTTCCGCCCGGGGCACTCAAGGCATCTCCGAGCCAAAGTGGGGGATGTAAAGAACTGGAGCACTGTCTCCCCTGGGGTGTGCACTAAGCAAGTGGCTGGCATTGTGTCCCCCAACCCCGTTGCACCAGCACGCCAGTGACAGAGCAGGAGAGGAGTACGAACAGGTGACAGCAAACAAGCCACCTGCATCAGCATTGCGCCACGGGCACCTCTCAGCAAGGCACAGCCCCAAAGGCAGCCACTGTCCTTCTCCCTTCAGCATGGCCCGGCACAACAAACCCGCTCCACACCGGTGGCTCCACTCGGACCTGCAGCAGAAATGCCCAGGAGAGCAGCCCTGCCTGGACTGAGCGTGAGCTGCCCTACCCCTGCTGTGGACACCCCTGGATACCCCTAATCCCGGCTGTGTGGCACGTTACAGCAAGGCAGACGACAGCACGGGCTGAGCATTTTCCCTCAGTGGGTTGTACTCGTGTGTCAGCCGGCACAAAAGCTCGGGCCACAGCACCGTGACCAGCTGTAGCCCAGTTAATGCAGGACCGACACCTTCGCCCATGTCACAGGGATGCCTTTGCTTTGCTCAGCTCACCTGTTTTCTGCCGCCAAATGCTTGCTCGTACTGCAGGGAAGCACTTCCACCCCGGACAATATCAGACCAACTCAGGAGGTAAAACAGCCACACCAGGGGCAGTTTCTAAACCTCCCCATTCCCTACAAGCCCCAATAGTCCACCAAAACAAAACACTACCTGTGGGAGATTCGAACCCACTGTAAAAGAGAACGTTGCCATTCCCCTTATCCACCAGGGCTGGCTGGAAACAAGCCCTTTCTCTCCTACAGACACCGCAGCCACTGTTCAGGCTGACAGAGGTCGGAGCATACTCGTCACTGACACCAAACCTAGCTCCCACACGAGGAAAGCCAAGGCTCGTGCCAGCCAAGACAGTTAAAAGGTTGTCTGGACAACACCAAAGGAAGGGCTAACAACACCCACCATTCGGTGACTACATGTCCCTGTGCTCTCCCTACATGTCCTTACCGTATTTCTCAGCAATTCCGCATCTCTGCGAGAGTATTCTGCACTTTGTGGTACTCTGAGAACAGCCCTTCAGTCATTGGAATGACAGGGGGAAAGCTGGGCGAGCTGAAGCAGTGACAGGTGAAATGTGTTATGGTTTTACATGTATATGTGCACCATTAGGAGCAGAGCTACCGTTAGTGGCATGAAAACCATGGGCTGCTGTCATCTGAGCTGAAAGGCACACTTTTCTAGCAGGAAGCCTTGCCTCCTTAGCAGGCCGGCAGCTGGAGGCAGGCGTAATTTCACACCTCCGCACAAATCGCTAGCGCAGGAGGCGGGGGCAGGCTGCCCAGCCCCAGCCCTGATATTAGGCTGACACAGAGCAGACATGCACTGTACTGCCACCCCCACGGCACTTGTCAGGGATGCTCCATTCACCTTGAACACTGACACAGCTAAGTCTGGGTTTAATTCACGGTTGTCAAGTATTGTCTTCCTCTGCACAGGAGTGTGATTGCAGAGTGGAGGTGATATGGTGAGGTATGGAAGTGAACCTCCTGCCAAAGCCTGTACCTCACCCATCCAGCTGCAGTGGACTATGTCATTAGGCTGGGGACCCCAAGGAAGCTGGATGCAGGGCTATGCATCCTGCTCTCTCATGTGCTATAAGCTGGAGAAATAGAACTTTTACCTTTACTGAGTTTGACTTCGTTTTCCCCCTCGCAGCTGATGTCACATATTTATCATAACATTGCTGAGGAGTTTGATTTGAAGAGGCAACCAGTGACTGATCCCACCAGGCACAACCCACTGGGTTCCGAAGCACAGCCACCAGCCCCAGGAGCATGTCAATGTTGTGGGTGTCACTGCCCTGAGCCAGGGCAGGCAGTGGGAAGGCAGTGGCTGCACACCCAGCGCCCCCAGCTGCAAACTTCCATTCCTCAGGATGGGACAGTCACCTTTGGAAACACTCCTGAACACCCAGCTTGCTTTGTAGCGCGAACGAGTGCCTGTGTCGGAGCTACAGTACTCCGAAGAGAGTTTGGACTGGAAAAGGAGAGCTACTGTGTATCAAATTAACTATTAAGTCCTGTTTATTAGGAGGGTTTATTTCACAAACAGGCTTTGCACATCATTTGTTAGACATTTAATTTGCCAAAACAGTATCAAAAATTGGCATGCAGAAGACTAAAACTCAAGCAAATCCGATTTAAAATGTTCATTGAAAGCAGCAGAAAAGCGAATTTTTTTAAGGGTATCTTGGGCAAATTGGAAGGAAACAGCAGGTGGCAGTCTGAAAACAAATCCGTTCCTATAGGCTTTCGTTTACGTTGACGAACTGCCTCCATGCTCTAACCTCTCCAGCCACTTGACGCAGGATACTTTCTAATGGTCGTTTTCTGGCTTTTAACCACCTCCGTACACAGGTTGTTTTCAGTGCTCATTAAGTGTGTCAGGCACACAGTTCTTCACATCAGCCTTTTCATTTTTCTTGGTAACTCACAATTTCATGATCTTTTTGACCTACCTACCGTTTTACATAAGGTGATTGACAAATGAGCATTTTGAGAAGACACATTAATTAAAGAGCAAAAATCAAAAGCTTCCATAGCTGTAAGACCTTTCATCAGCTCTAAAGCAGCTTTGCCACTTATTTTTCTGATTCCTGCCAACGTAATTGATACATTATGCCTTACATGAAGGTCATTTTCTTGCTCGAACGGGAAATGTGGTACTTGGCTTTCTAGGGTATAGAAATTTCAATAATCCAAAGCTTTTTGGTGCCCCATTCATGTACACTTTGTGTACACTTTGTTTTTTAAAGGCAAAAATGAAAGTTCTGATTATTTCACATAACTCCCTGCTTAAAAATAAGAGAGTGTAGAGCTCAGCTGCTCTTTGCCAGCAGATGCAAAATGAATTTAAATCCAAAATGGTCAAGGCTGCATCATATCCCCACCCTAATGAGGCTGAGATTGGGCGTACAAGAGGAATATCAGGGGATGTCTGGGATGGAGACAGACAAGATGGGATCTGGCTACATATGAAGACACCCAGATTTAGATGTATACCGAGAAGTACCTACACGTGTGCTGAGTTTGTCTGCTCCCATTACAGCCAAAGGAGATCTGTCCAACGCAGCCTTTGGAGTCAGGAGTTGCAATTCACTTCGTCCTGGAAGATACACGTGCACCTAGGCATGACACAGGCCACACAGATCTGTACCTTTGCAAAGCAACAGCGGGACACTTCAGGGCACCTCAGGTATCACTAGATGCCTACCAGTGGGCAACTGAATTAAGATTCTCACTGGCTCAAATGGGAGCTTGGACTCCTGTCTTTTCTGTAGGCAACTGCACACACACGCTTGAACGCTGGAACACGGTCATCCAGGAATGAGTTTTCTAGTTTGACCTTTTAAAAATTCTTGGAGAAACACACTCTGTGTGAATAGCATGTCTTCTAGAGAGATATTGTTTTCTTCTTTTCCCCACTAAGCACTTGCTTTGGTCTTTCTTGGAATCACATAAAAGTGTTTTCTACTTCATTTCTTCAAGATAATGCGTTGATCAGCGGCGGGGGGCGGGGCTGGAAATGGAAAGGCTACCCAAGGAAATAAATGTGAGAATGTGTGTTCGGATGAAGGAAATAGCCACTGTTCTGCGTGAATACATGAGCACACAGGTCAAAAGGGATGCAAACGAAGCCAACCAGCAAAAGACATGAAAACCTGGAGATAAGAATAAGTTTTGGCACACAAAAAACTAAAGGCTTAAAAACATTTGTTGCAGTTAAGGCAGTACAGTTTCCCTACTCACAAGCTCACGTGCTACATGCGGCTGTGTTAACTCAATTTTCCTCGAGCTTTTTTTTTTATTTAACTGATAGTGTATCTGTGTTGCTGAAATATTTGCTATTTGTTCTATAGGCAGAGAAAATAAATGCAAACATTGTGGGAACTCCTTGCCTTGGCAATAGCCATGCATCCATGTGTGAGCTGCAGCCTCATGCAGCTGCTCTCCAGGGCAGCCTGGTTTGCACAGCTACACGGGACAGAAGCACCAGCACTGTGAGGAGCAGCACGGTCAGGGGATTAGTCTCCAGGACTTCTGTCAGGTTCTCATAACCACACTGACCCTGCTATACAGACAGGGTAATGTCACAGCAGCTATGTCACAGGCAGTTTTATCACTCCAGCTAAGTTCCCATCCTTATCTCATCTCCAGTTGGAGGCGCTTGCCCACCCACAGGCTCTTGCCATGTCAGCCTCCCTCACCCTCTCAAAAAAGAAGCGGGAGGCAGCAAGAGATCCTTGCACACTCCAGGCACATGGGCTCATCTGTACTACAGATATCCCAGGGGTATCTTAGGATCTGGAGGCCCATCACCAGCTCCAGCAACAGCCAGTCTTTCACACTCCATTGCCAGGAGCTGCTTCCAGGAGCTGGAGACCTATTATGTCTTGACTATTGTGGAGGCAGCCTGTTTGGAACTACCCTGTACTTATCATCTGGGAGATTGCTAGGCCACTAATTTGACAATGTAGATCTTCATGGTCCTGGGCCCAGAGCAGCCACCGGCTTTGTAGTGGCAGCTTACCAATGTCCAGCCCTCAATCCCTATACGTAGACAGGTAATTTCACTCTTCTGACAACGGGTCACACCAGTTTGCTATCATCCCTGCCCTGTATTAGGAGCTAACCATCAGCAAATTCATGGTGATTCATGGTGGCCATCTTTACCATGGAAGCCTACAAGTCATACCGTCATCCTCTGCCTCTCCAGGTCATCCCCCACACTGTCCCAGCCCAGTCCTTGCCAGCCCCTCCCGTGCAGGCAGTATGCCTGATTATTTTGGAGTCATCGACTGGACAGCTCTAACACACCCCGAATCCCTCAAACCAAAGTAGTGGTTATCGCAGTCATGTGGGGAACAGTCATGGGAAACAACTTCTCCATAAATTAAGGCCCCACCAGTTGCTGCCAAAATTTACACACATGAACATCATTTGCAAATACCATGCTGGCATATTCTGGAGATTTCAGTTTTCCCCAAGACATCTGAGCAACCTGTTCTAGTTAAAGACGCCCCTGATCACCACAGGGTGGTTGGACTTGATGACCTTTAAAGGTCCCTTTCAACCCAAACCGTTCTATGATTCTATGAATTCTATGCACCTACAGTGACACCTAGAGTATAACGATGATGATACTTGCCAATTTTACCATCACTTTTACCACCATTCAGCAAACACAATGGTCGCTGGGAGATTGATCATGTTGTCACTTCTCACCTGATGCTGTCAAGCACAGATTTTGGTGGACAAAGGCCAGCTGGTACTAACTACAAACCAGCCAGAGCCAAGGAGGCTGCCTAGATAACTGTGACCAAACCACACATTTCAACACGTGGGGGAAATAGTGGGAAGCAGATGCTGAGTGGGTGGAACAGACTGGACATTGTGAAGGGCCCTTCCCCAGCCAGATGACCACCTTGGATGTAGCTTTGGTCCATGTGGTTCCTGTAAGGAACATATATCATGTCACCTGAGTCTCTGTTCAAAAGCCCAGCAAGAGAGGGAGAGCCAGGAAGGAAAGCACAGGAAGCACACGGGAAAGGGGCACCATGCACAGGGCAGTGTAGGAAGATGCTGCAATTCACACAGCTCTGTCTTACACCACTCAGGTCCCACCTGAATCAAGAATAAATCACACTTCAAAAATAACCAACAACATCCCCTCCCCAGTTCTTTAGAAAGTGTGGTGATGTACAACCCAATCTGTAATACTAGAAGCACCAAGTGTTACACTCAGACCTTTTAAAATAGGCTTCCTAAACAGATTCCCCAGTACCTCAATTCATTTTAGGAGATTAACCCCAATTATAACATGAAGCGTTAAACTCGTGGCTTAGTTTGTGCTTGCAGGGGTCTAACAGTCTGACAAACACCTTGCTGCCGATGTTGATGACAACACACTTGTCCATAGTAGATAATCCATCTCAGACAGCCAGCAGATCACAAGGCTGGAAGGGCTCATCCATCCCCTAGCCCCAAGGCAGGGTCACCTACAGACATGTCACTTCTGACAAATGTTTGTTCAATCTGCTCTTAAAGTCCTCCAGTGATGGAGATGCTTCATCTTCCTCAGACAGACTATTTCTCTGCTTCATTTCCTTCAGCAACAGAAAGCTTTATTTGCTATCTAATGTTAATCTCCTTACTGCAGTTGGATCACGTTACTTTTTGTCCCATCAACCACAGACAAAGAGAAAAAAAAATGCACTCTTCTTTGCAGCAGCCTTTGAACACTTATCATCTGACAGATCTTCCTTCGGATTCTGCTTCTGCCTTGCCATAAACAGGTTGCAGCTATTCAGACTTCATGGTCATAAAAGTTTCCAATCTGATGGCTGCCGCTTCACTGCAATAGTTTCACACACCCCCTGAGACCTCTTCTGCTCAGTTCACTCCAGATTCTGCTGAGAGTGTTTGCTGATAGCAAATTTCAGATTTACTTAATGTTTACTGAGTAAATTTTGGCTGCACAAAAGAATATATGGGGAGCAAGCCAAAAAGTTTGGCTCTAGACAGACATTTGACGCTCAGAGCAGGAAACCACACACCGCAAAAGAAGGTATTTAACACAAGACCTCACTATCCCCTCTTACCTGCAGCCTTCCCCAGGGTCTGCCTCCTGGGCTCCTCAGAGCTCTCTGTCTCCTGACTATCAGCCTCTCCTTGAGGCACAACCAACCACCTCTTCTGCCTCAGGACCCAGCAGTGCCACTGCAAAGCCCAACCTAGCAAGCTGAGCTCAGCTCAACAGGGTGGATGCTTGTCTACCATCATGATGTATAACGGCAGCAGCGCTTTGAAATTTGTCTCACCAGCTAGTGACTTGTGCTGTAGGAAACACTCAGGTGGGATCCGTTTCACCTAGTTTTGGCCGACCAGGAATGAGGCACCTGAACTACTCACGTAGTGTTTTTCACTAAGCAAGAAGGACACTAACAACCTGTACTGTGATGCGTGTCTCTTCACTGGTTGTAGAGGTAGCCTTAGTACCTAGGCTATTTAACAAATTCCACTCCTAGAGAAGACAAATAGTTCCCATCATCAATACCAAAGCCATTGGACTTCAATGGTTTCCAACAAAACTCAAACAAGGAGCAGAGTTTTAACCAAATATTACTACCATCTCACACCTAATAGTGAAGAGGTCAAGGTCAGTATCAAAACCTCATTGCACAGACAATTACCTTTTCTTAAGATGCTTGCTTTTCTGCAGGTGTCACTGCACAAGGAGCCTGAGACCCAGAAGGTGTAAGTGAAAAACACCATCACCTTCCGCTCAAGTCAACAGGAGTAGAAGACAAAAAACCAGCCTACATTCAATGAGTGTTTCAGGATTACACGCTTGCTTTCTATTTCACTTTGGTTGAGTGCTATTACAAAATGCACTTACAAGTGTGAAATGCCCCACACAGCATACATTTAACTATCAGAACACTCTTTAGCAATCTTATCTCAGGCGAGAAGTATTCCAGGAAGCACACTACTTAAACAAGCGCGTTTACCAGAAAAAGAAATGACCTTTACCAGTGAGAGAAATCTCTTCTGCATATCTTTGAGATCCAGGCTTTACAGCCAATTGCTTTTCGTATGCCTCAAATATATGCATTAAAAAGTTGCTTTTCATTAAAGTACATAAGCCTTATATATAAAAAAAACCATTTATCCTCAGGTGACATCTTCAAATATCCCTGGCAAGCACTGACTAGGGAAGGAGAGCACAAGTGATTCCCTGCTCAGCTAGCAGATGGAATGGCAGTCCAGGCATCCAGCAGGTCTAGGACCAACCTGTACGACAGTGCCAGCCCTTCTCACTTGACTCTGTCTCCCTCCTCGCTCCACATACACTGGGTAGCGGAGCCAGTCTGAGGTACAGGAGAGCGTATCCACATACCTAGGTCTGGATGGGATGTCTGTGTCGCTGTGTCATACCTTCTCTTTTACAAACAGACCACATGCCACCTTAGTCTAGTTTCCCTACTTCTTTGTCCGCATCAGAACAGGAGTTTCTTCCAAAATCCCACTGATCTGACAGTGTAAGCTGGTGGGAGCTTGAAGCTCAGTGGTCTTCAACCCACGCACTGGGATGGGGCCTCTCCTCAGCAGCCATCTGGTGGCGTTATGGATCTAAGCTTACTTTTCAGTGTGAATTTCTGATCTATCCCAACATTGCTGAACGGACAAATGCCACGGTTTACTATTCAATTTCCATTTCTTCCAGGTGTGCCAAGTACAGCAGTGCTTGCGTACGCACAGCCTGGGCTATTGCAGCCACAGAGGGCATATGTCTACATAATAACACTGGGGAAGCTGGGGGGCTGAGCTGTCTGTGACACCTCCTTCTTCTTCCAAGAAATTTGGGACAGTTCTCCCAGTTCAGCTCCCGGAAGTTGGTAGTCAAGCACACGAAGACACCCATTCTTCCAAAGCATCATACCCTTACCAGTCACTTTTTTCTTCCAGCCCAAGGCAAACAACAAACCAAGGCAACTGCAAGGAATGCAGCATGATGCCAGAGCACTGTGACTTCGACTGCATTGTGTCAACACACCCCAAGGATCTCTCTCGTACCTCTGTCCCATGGGATGGTAGGAGTCTGTTCTGCATATACGTGACAACAGAAAAGACATAGGTTTGTCTCTCCCCACCCCTGAGCCACAGAACTGACAAAGGGAGAAAACTCAGGTCCATCCACCAGCAATCCAGAGGAAAGCCCCAGTTTTGTCACTTTCCTAAGCTTTTCTGCAAAGGTATAAATGAAATCACAGCACACAAGGCAGCAAAGAGTCACAACCTTCACATTCCCTCTCTTCGCAGAAGAGCAAGAATTTATCCCTTCACATGCCTGACGTAAGCTTTGTCTTGTAGTGTTCAACACTTATTTTGAAGCACAGGCTTCAAAATACTCTGAGGCTACCCTGACTGGCTATGATTTCTGTGTAAATAGAAACGTCCCACTTCTCCTTGCCTCTGTACCCACCACAGCCCAATTTCTGCTTCAGAGACTAGCAGCAAATCCACTCTCAATCCCCAGGGTATTGAGCTTTCTGAATGCTGACATTGACAACGTTCAGGGCCTCAGACCACTCTGAAGAAGCAATTTTTTTTTTTTTATTATTTTTGGCTATGAATCACATGAAGAGAAAAGGTCTACTGTCCACACCATGAGGCAGGGAACACCTTTTATTGTTCTTCAATACATCACCCACCACATTTGGTTGTTACTGGTAGCAGATTCGACCATAACAGCTAGCAATGGCACAGAACTAGCAAGGCATGCTAAGATTTCACAAGCTGTCCTAAAGAGGCCGTCTAATGGAAACATCCAGTGCATCCCTCGGTGTGTGTTTTAGCTGAGCTCTGTGATAGTAACTACAGCATTTCAGCTGAAATACATAAATACAGGCATGCTCAACCTTCTCCCCTGAACTTAAAATTTGGACATAGAATTTGAACTTCTCCCCATCTTTTAACTCTGTTATAAGATACCAGTGTGATAATCAAAATTTCAGCCTGGAGAAACCAGCCCCTTCATCTTCTAACTTCTTGCCAGAATTCACTGACTGATTTTGGATGGTGAGTTCAGCTGGCACTGCTGTAGCTCCTATGTGTGTTTCCCACCTCTCTTCCCTGGATTACCATTCCTGATGCAAAGGATGGTTGAAGAGGACAAATATCTCCTCTCGAGCAGTTTACAGCTCAGTGATTTAATAATAACACACCATTAACCTGACTATACACATTCTCCTCTTCCTCCTGCATGGCTGCGCAGTGCAGTGGCAGCTGCAACCAGTGGGAATTTAAGAGGACATCAAAGACAGACTAAGACAACTATGTTTCCCAAAGTCCATTTTCAAATATTTAATTCCCCCCTTGGAGAAAAACAAGACAAAAGAATCTACCTCAGGAGATTTTCAATACAAATCAGCAGTATGGCTGTCAGCCATTCATGCTTTGGGCATCTTGAAATAGCAGTCTTCCCGATTAACCTCAGTGTTACATCACTAATGTTTATTTGTCAGATCTTAACAACTCCTTGAAAAGGTTTCCATGAAACAAGTGGTAGAAACACTGTGAAACTGTGTTGTCAAAACTGGCAGAGTCTCCAGAAAAATCAGTCATTTGTGGCTGTAGAATCAACAGGAAAGCAAATGACCATGAAGAGTTACCTAAAGTTTCCATTCACTTGCACTGCGGTGGAGCATTGACGGGTGGCATTTGTTGGAGAAGCTCTGCAGATGATTTCCAGACAAGAGTACTGATGTGCTTTCCAGTGAGGCAGCAGAAGTTTCCTAGTCAAAAATGTAACAGGCAGCCACAAAACAGTAACTTATGCAAGTTCTCCCATCCATCATTGATGGACTGAACTCCACCAAACTCACCTTCTATAGGGAAGATGTTTCAGCCCTGGACTCCTCTTAACTAAGAAACTAAGTGAAAAATGGTGTCATCATCTTCTACATTGGGAAAGACTCTTCCAGAGTGCAATCTGATTGCACTTAATGTCCTGTGGGGTTGTTTAAGTTCAGATCCCCTTGGTCCTTGAGGTCTCCAATGCTGGCTTTCTTTAGTCTACTGACATTTAAAGCTCCTGTTTCCCAAGAGCATTCCCAAATCACCTGAGCAGACACCCAACTACTTCAGTACAAGGCATCATTTAGCTTTCGGGTTTTTTTGAGTTAGCCATGCCAGTTTCACTCTGTGCAGCTTGTGACAAGAGGCTTGTATTCTGTTGTTGCAACGCTTTTACATAGACCATTATTTTTAAGTATGGGCTTTGCCTTAGTCTTCCTGAGTGTTGCACTTTCACTTGCCTTTGTTTTTATTTAATTTCCTTGATTTTGGAACATTTGCCCCATTTATCAAAATCAGCATGAATACTTCTCCTTCAAGGTACATAAGACCACTAACCATTTAATGCCGCCTGCAAACTTCGCAAATATCTCATCTAGTTTATTATTCAGGTCATCAGTAAAAATAAAGACTAGAGCTGCCCTGAGGTCTTGCCCCACAGGAATGCATTTGCAAAGTTCTCCTTCTTTGACACTGAATCCTTGAAAATTATTTATGAGCATGATTTTTTAGGTAGTCGTACACTCATTTAGGAATTAAAATTTTCTCTAGACCCAGACACGATTTGAAAATAATGTATCTGATAGCTGCACCAGAAGTTTGACTTAAATGCAAGGTAGATTACACTTCTCACTTCCCCTCACAAAGTAGGCCGTTATACTGACAAAGAATGAAACTAGTTTTCTTTGACACGGTTTATTTTCAACAAACCCGTGCTGACTATTTCTTTCTACTTGAGGAGGTGTATACAGATTAATTGCTTAAAAGTGTGTCCTACATATTCTCAGGTGTCAGAGTTAGTCTGGCTGGGCATGCAGAGAGGTTTTTCTTTATTAGGAATTCCATTATTCAAGCCCGGTTTGCACTTTTCTATATGCAAGCATATTAAGCCTCCCCACACTCCTTTAATTCTGTGTGACAGTTATTAATTACAGAGAGGTGGCTTTGACTAGTTCTTCTCATACCTCTTTAATCAGATGCAGTCAGCCTGGAGCCACCGAACTTACACGTTCTTTAACCTGTTCTTTGAACTATTTTTAGTCTACTCTTCAATCTTTCTGGCCTTGCTGTGGAGAAGAGAGGAGAAAGTGGAAGAGAAGCAGGGCTGTCCTCCCCTTGTGAACCTGTAGCTTCTCACATTCTATTAGTTTCAACGGCATCTGCTGGCAGACACGGGATATGCCGCTGCAAAGTAGAGAGAAGCCACCAGACAGACGTGAGCTGTCAGCAGGAGTATTTGCACCCCCATAACAGAAAACGAAGTGAGACAGAACTTTAAGGATAGGTCCTGGTGAAAATGGGGGTGTTTTGTGAGGAAATTCTCTTCACCCAGCATCCAAGCTTTTTCCTGGGCTGCTGGAAAAAATACTTTAACTGCACTACCTGCAAACAGAGAGGAACACATCAAACAGCACAACCAGCCAGACTCAGAAGTACTAGGAGAGGGTCCAGGCAGAAGCCCTGTCACAAGGCAGAAAACACACTTCTGCAGCACCAGGGTAGCACAGTTCTCAGAGTGGCTGCACGATGTACCCATCAGCCTCTTCAGACATGAGAGCCATGGCCTCGGGTTGTGCAGGACTGGCAGAAAAGCAGGTTTATACCCAAACTGGGGCCAGCGTTGCAGGACCTCTGCTGCCTGCTGGTATTACCACTGTCCTGAGCACCAGCAGGACACATGGGAATGACTGCAGGGTACCATGTGTTTACCCATCCAAACCATACCTGTGCCTCTCTGCTGTCAGGATTAGCTCAGTGTAGAAGTCACATTCCCTCTCTGCTTCTTGAATCAGCTCCCTCTATCCCCCTACCAGAAATCAACGGTCATTGCTAAAAATGGAGGGAGATGCTGAATCCCCTGGGCAGACGCTGAAGGACCAGGCACCCTGGACAGCAGGCAGCCCTGCCTGTCTCTTTCTCCTTGGGTGCCTTTCTCCAAGTTGTGAGGGTACAAGGAAGGCAGGGAAGCTTGGAAAATATGGTACCACTAAAGGCTGTAGAACTAGCAGACAAATAAACTTACAATCTATTCCTGCTAATAATTTAATTACTTTTACACTAGGCTCTTAATTTTTGAGGCTTGATCTGTTCTTGTTTTTCAGCACTTGGAGAACTGCTATGAATCCTGGTTTCTAATAGCACTTTGTTCTTGAGAGATTCAGCAGATAAAAGAGAGATGTGATTTGCCTCATCAAGAGAAGAGTATGCAGGGTCTTCATGAAAAGGGAATTGGGAATACGCCTGTCAAAGCAAAGGGTAAAAAAAGGCAACACCAACAGAACGGAGTGATACCTCTTTCCTGGGATTAGTGTTCACAGACACGCAGACTTGGAGGAATACCCAAAAGGTACGTTACTGTTATTTCAATAGCTTCCCTGAAAATTGTACCTAGAAAAGTCAGTGGCATTGTTGATAGTCACCATCCCACAGCAGACCTCCTGGACATGCAAATTGTTTAAACACTCAGGATGAAATTAAAACAGGAGTAGGTACCATTTTGTGACTCACCACTGCAGTTAAGACTGAGTAGTCATTAATGCCAAACATAACTATGAACAGCATCTGGGATTCAGGAGGTACTTGAGTACTATATTCTACATAGGTCTCTCCAAAAGTAATGCCTCCTATTTATTTGGAAACTACAACAGACACCAAGAGCACAATAACGTTATTTAATAAAGCAGATTCTCAGCTACAAAACACTTTTTTTGGACACAGTCACCACCACTGGCTGAGCATTATCACCAGCAATGAACAAGCGCCTGCATGCCGTGTTCGTAAAAAATCTGCGCTGTCACCACTTCTGGAACGCGCCACCCACCCCCTCACTGTGCTGACACCCGCTGCTTGGTCTCCATAAATGTTCAGCAGTGTCGATGAGCAGATTCTCAGCTACAAAACACTTTTTTTGGACACAGTCACCACCACTGGCTGAGCATTATCACCAGCAATGAACAAGCGCCTGCATGCCGTGTTCGTAAAAAATCTGCGCTGTCACCACTTCTGGAACGCGCCACCCACCCCCTCACTGTGCTGACACCCGCTGCTTGGTCTCCATAAATGTTCAGCAGTGTCGATGAATGTCAATGGGCACAATTTTTTCTGCATGGAAGAATTTGATTACACCCCTTTGCTTCACACACTGCCATGTCAGAGGCCACATTGTCAGACTGCCCCTCTGCTGCCGTCTGTCGCACGGCAACAAAATTTAATGGGATATTGGTGGGAAGGTTCAACTTCTACTGCCAGACCACCAACATCCACCTCTGACGTCGTGGGTCAACATAATAAAATAGGAGGCGTTACTTTCGGAGCAGCCCTCGTAGAAGCCCAGGACTTGTACACAAAAGGTACAGATGTTCAGCCAACTAACAGTACACGCTCTTGCCCCCTGCTCCTGAGGCCAGATCAGGAGGGCTGTCCTCCAAACTTGTCCTCCAAAACTGGAGCCATACTGGAAAAGTCCCCAGTGCTCTCTCTTGAAGCAGATCTGGGTTTTGTACTAGATGGTATAAATCAACACAGTGTTGCAGGCTGTGCTAACAGGTCACCAGTAAGAATAACCAAACAGCTGGAATGGTCCCTGGCACCATCTGATAGTAGCCAGGGAGAGGGGAACAGTTAGGTGGAAAGCACATGAATATCCATTCACCTCTGTGCTCCAAATTTTTGTAAGGCAATTGGTAAGGAAGGAGACCGAGGTTTCAGGAGAAGGGCTGACCCTCACTGTCAAATCGGTGGTGTACCATGGGGCAGCGCCAGTGGTTTCAGCTCAGGGAGAAAGTGGGGAATCTTGCTGGAGAGCAGAAGATCATAGCTGGACATGAATCTCACTGAAAAGTAGAGGTGACTGAGCAGAAAATATTTTAAATAGCAAAATTTGCCCCGAATGACATGAATTTTAAAAGACTGAAAATCAATTTTTTTCAGAAATATATAAAAGAAGATGTTCTCGTTTGTAAGAAGAAATAAGAAAATTGTTCTTTTTTGTTGTTGTTTTGGGGTGTTTTGTTAACTGTTTCTTTCTGGTTTCGGGACACCTACCTCTTTGCTCATTCTATATTGCCATCATCATGCTGCAGGGATGGGGAAAAAGCGGATACTGTATGTGGATAGAAAAGAATGAAAACCTAACTTCTAAAATTGCCATTAAAGAACTGAGCAACGATTACTATTTGAAGAACTCTGCTTATTCTGTAGTTTGTTGTTTGGGTTTCTTTATCGGAACCAAACTTCTCAGAAAGCACTATAGATTTTTAACTTCCAAACAAATGTGCTGTTTATGGGACAGGCTGAACCGACAAAATGTGTTGTTACCTGCAGTCCGTGTTTCTGTAATTGCATAGAATCAAATCCTTACTGAATCCACACCACAGGAAAGTCAGAAAGTGCTTCTGCTGAAGTAACAACATACTCTCAACAAGGCAGATGTCGCAATCTCTGCGTGTCAAGTTTCTGAAATACCCGGTTATTCCAAAGCCCTGCATGGAAATGGTTAACGAAGCAGTCTCCCTCCATGTGAGCTCACATTTTAGCTCTCCCGATCTAGCAAATCCCAAGAGGAAATTCTGCCTAAAAAAATCGTGGTGATGATGAAAAACTCAGTCCTTGCAGTTCTTTAAAGCTTAAAGTTGTTTAAAGCTTGAGCTTTAAAGCTAGACAAATTCGCATTATAAATAGGGTATATTTGTGTCTCACATTTTAGAGAACTGTGAAACACCAGATGGCTTTTGTGTTACTGTGATCTGCCATATAAAATGTATTTTTATGGTTTCTGATTTCACTACAATTAGGGCACAAGAATGATATGCTGTTAATGTAAAAACAATTTTACAGTTATCAGCAGGCTGGGGGATGCCCTGCCTTTCCACCACTGGATGGCATTCAAGGGCCATAAATACTCACACCAGGATGTGCGGCAAAAGAAAACGCCTCTCAGAAAATTAAAACACGAAGAGTGCAAAGCCTTTGGATTCTTGGTAATGCTTCTGTAATATATTTGTGTTTTCGAACTTCCAAGGAAATAAATCCGGAAAATGAAAAAATAGTTTGTGAGGAGAAAGGAGCTTTCCTCTGAGACACAGCGGAACATGCATGCAGGACATGGGACAAGAGATCTGAAAGCAGTATTTCAATTAGGAGAACCCAATAGTCATATCTAGGCGTCTCAGTCTACATAACATTAATATGGGTTGGCAGGACACAACCGGGTAGGACTTTTGTTTTTCCTTCTGGATGCTGACCCAACAGGAAGAGAAAAAGTCAGATGTATTAACTTGACCTTGGGGCTACACAGACACAATGCCCTGGTTGTGCAACACCTGCACACAGAAGAAGATCTTTAAAGCATTTCTGTCTTTCCCTTCTTTCTTCAAAGCTCAAATCTGTCCTACAGCCAGACAGCATCATTAAAAGCCACCCCATCTCACAGCTGAGCCAGCAGTGAGCAGAAGGTCAGGCTGGAGACCTCCTGGGGTCCCTTCCCACTTGAGCCACCCTGAGCTTCCATGGCCTCATTAAGAGTGAAGACAGCTTGACATTTTTCTATAGAAAAGACCTCCCCATAGCGGTAACGGTATTTGTGGGGCTGTAACCATAAGGGTCTGGAGGTACAATTAGGGTCAGTTTTGCAGAGATCCAGCTGCTTTTACACACCAGTTGATGTACCAGGGAAAG
>NW_010416379.1:0-7978 GCF_000710305.1 Buceros rhinoceros silvestris | reverse complement strand
AAGAGGAGTGAATCAACTGGGAAAGCTCTGGAACAGACGAGCATCTCCTCAGGTCTGAAAAGCCACAGCAAGTTTCCCGCTAGCTGCAGGCAGGCAGTATTTGCTGAGTTTCACCAACTAAAGGACTTTAAAGAAAAGGATAGTTTGCACCTCTGTGACACAAAGAAAGGTTGGGAAGAGGAGAGGTGACAGAGCCACAGCCTCTGTGGTATAAAGAAAGGCTACAGGCAGCAAAAGACTCATCGTGAAAAGCTGCAGTACTCTGGGAAAACAGTGCTCCTGCCAAGTCTGCAATTTTTGCTATGAAGCCTAACTATGAATTTTAGCTCCTTCTTTAATTTTTGTAATTCTGCCGTGGGAAACCACCATTTCTGCCGCTTGCTGAGAGTGTGACTGGTGGTGGTGGTCTCACTTGCGAAAAGGTGTCTGGAGAGCCGTATTTCTCAGGCTGTGCTGCCTGAGAACTGCCACTTGTGGTGTTTCTGGTGATGCACTCCGGGCTCTCTGCTCTGCTGCAGTGTAGTTCCATTTGGGGTATGATGGCTACAGGGTATGTTTGCTTCTGGTGAGGATTTTGCCATAGGTTAGGGAATAGATGCCTGAGGGTGAAGGGGTGGGGGGAAGAGAATCTGAGAATATCTAAGTTGAAATGCGATCTATTTCAGTTATTATATAGGGTGCTTTGCAACAATGAGAAGTGTACAGTCGATGGGGATGCATCTTCCTATTGCCGTAAAAATGTAAGTAGTGTTCCAGTAGCTCATTAAATATATATATGTGCGTGTGCGCGCATGTATTCATGTCCCTGGAGATGTGTCCTTTGTCCAGAGAAGCTCCCCAGCGGTGTGTGAGGTGCTCTCCTCACAACAAGCTGGTGGTATCTTAAAACCCAGCTACACACAGGTTTTAGGGGTGTTTGGTTGTTGGTTCTCCGAAGAGACTCATGTCAGCCTCTGGGACTTCGATACACGATAACGTGTAATTCTTTCTCTGACACAGGTTATGAGGCCTAGAAAGAAGATGATGGAGTTAAAACAGTCCTGCACATACAACCTTGTTCTCCCAGCCTGTGTACTAATCTTCACATCAGGGCTTGAGGGTGGGGAGAGGTTCTCAGGGAGCAACCTTCTGGTCCTCTTTTACACCATCTGTGCAGAGGACTCCTTATCAGATACAGACCTGGTCCAAAGTCTCTTCCCTGTAAGGCCTATTTTATGTTCCCTGAAGAGGCAGAAGTGTGCGCAGTGGTTTTCAGTCTCAGACTACTATCTACCATGCAGAAGGTTTTCTGCCAAGCCCATTGAAATGAGGTTTTAAAATGACGAAAGCAAAAAAACACACTTTTTTTTTTTCCTGGAAGAAAAGACTAACAGTTTTACTTGACACTTGATAGTACAGCTTAATATAAAACAGAAGAAATAAGAAGCATCAGGGGCAGATTTTTAACTATAAGTATCAAAACAGTGACTGTAAACTAGGCTTTAGAAACTACAAAGCACAATTCAAATATATGATCATTTCTCTCAACAGAGATTATGTATACAAGAGGCATTATGTTCTAACACACTCCTCATTTAAGATTCCCAATGTTATCTTCATCCCTTAGCCACTCTCTAATCAAAGAGCTCAAAAGGATAAAACCCTCTGTCACCACCTGCACTATGCTCATGGACACACACGGACACCCCAAAATCCCATCAGCTAATGAGATACGTTGTTCCATGGTTCCACGTTCACCAGTTTACGCCAGTAGAGGACTAGCATCCAGCTCAACAGCAAGGAACTCAACTCCTTCCTGAGCTGATCCACACACAAACACCAAACTGATCCAGAGCATAACTACCAGACTGGTCTGTAACATCACCACCCTTTCTCTTCCCAAGCACTTCACAGAAATCTACTCCACTCGTGGCACCAAAAAAAAAAAAAAAAAAAAAAAAGAATTTCAAAATCCTGTCAGGACTTAAAATTTGGCCTCACCTTTTGCCTCCAATGGGCATCTTACATACCACTAAAAAAAAAAAAAAAAAAAAAAAGCCAGTGGGCTGATGCCACCCAAGAATGGGGAAACTGCAGAGCACAGAAAGGCTAGTTGTTATGCTAAACAGCTTTACGCTGTCTCCATGGGCTACTTTATTATTACAAGCACTCTGCTGTTTTCCAAGGCTCCCCCCGCCTGACAACACATCCAGAGCAACATCCTGTTTTCTGTTCTGATTGGGATAGAAAATATACAGCAATACTAAGGAACTAGAAAAGATCCTTATTAGGAACACTGCCTCACTAGGAACCCCTGTATCACGGCACCAACAACTGTTAATGCTTCAAGCCCAAAGAAAGGTAAAAAAAAAAATTAAAGCAAGAAAACCTGTCACCAAAAAGTATTTGATCTGACCAAAACACAATGAAGGAAAACATGGTTCCTCATGCCTGCAGGGCCAACTTACTCCTTGAAGCACTGGTGCTTGCCGAAATCACTGCTTCATAGCTGCGAAGGTTACTAATGGCCATGCATTTGCCAATCTCTTAAAATCAGAGCTGTTTCAGACTCTTATCTCGAGTCCTGTGCTCAGAGGCCCCGTCAGCTGGTGCCCCTTCCCCTGCGTTCCCAGGCAACTGCACGCCCTTATGTCTTTACAAGAATACATGCTTCAGTGTTTTGCATTTTAATTTATTTGGTGACTTTTCAGAATTGCTTTGTTGTTGTATCCTCCTCCAGGAGTATATTTGCATGAAAGGAACATTATGAACCACTTAGTATAAAGACATAAAAACAGTGAAATGACAAACACACGTGAAAACATAACTATTCCAAATCAAACTAACTCAAAAACTTGGAGGGGAAAAAAGTGGTTCTCCCTTCACGCCCTCATCTGGCTTTACCATACCTGGCAAATTAACGAGTGTACACTCAAGGAGTGAGAACAAGGTAGAACATCCTCTATCCCTGTCTGCTGAGGGTGAGAGCTGATGGGCCTCTGCACTCACTCCAGTATCACTATGGAGAAGGTGGGCAGAGAATGATGAGAGGGAAGAAAATGGAAAGAAAAAAAAAACAAAAGAGAGAGAAAAAGAACATGTCTTTCTCTTTAAACACTGGTTAGCTTAGCTGTGACTGTGTGTTAGAGTTTGTTGTGTCAATATAGGCTAGGCTTACTATAATAATTTCTGGAAGGAGGAGAAATGGAGATAGGAGCTGTGGTCAGAGCGATGGTTTTATTTCTGGACTGATTCTTCTCCAGGGTCACTGCACGCAGAGGTGTCAGAAATGGCGATGCAGCCAGGAAGGTCAAGCCTTGCTGTCTCTGAGTGTAGCTATAGCTGGGCTTGCTCCAAAAAGAAAATTTCCTTGAAAACTGACTCAGCTGTAAGAAGACTTGACTCCAAACCCAGCAACAGGGTAAATACAGTCTTAGCAGCCACCGGGCAGTTGTTCAATCTCTAGCAAGCAGCAGCTTCAGGTAGCTTGAGCTGGATACTGAGATTTGGGGTGGTTTACAATTGTAAACCAATTGGGGGCCAATCTCTTCTCCTATGTCGAAAATGACAGGACGAGGGGGAATGGCCTTAAGTTGCGCCAGGGGAGGTTCAGGTTGGATATTAGGAAAAAATTCTTTACAGTGAGGGTTATTAAGCATTGGAACGGGTTGCCTAGGGAGGTGGCGGAGTCCCCATCCCTGGAAGTGTTTAAAAATCGTGTGGATCTGGTGTTGAGGGACATGGTGTAGGGACCCTGGCAGTGTAAGGGTAACGGTTGGACTCGATGATCTTTGAGGTCTCTTCCGGCCGGATGATGATGATTCTGTAACACCAGACAAAATGGAGACATGCCGAAGTAGTGCTGGAAGAGTGTTTAAAGAAACTTAAGTTGTCACAGGGTTGGAGAAAGGGTTTCTCTTACAAAGTAAAAGCTAGCTAAAGCGTAAGAAACAAAGAGTAAGATTTAATAGGGCTTTTTACGTTCAAGAAAAAATGCTAGAATAAGTTTTGTTCAGCATATTCATCAGAGACCTTCTGAAGGAAATCCACCAAGTGAAATTCTGAAATTCACAGATTGCACTAAACTCTTTTTCAGGCAGTCAACACTTTTGTTGACGATGAAGAACTCCAGAAAGAGCACACAAGGCAAAACAGGTAAACAGGTGTCAGGCAAGCTTCAGAGTACATGAATGTAAGTTAATGCACCTAGGGGAAAATAAGCCAAACCACACCTACCTGATGCTCCCTATAGAACAGTCAGTGGCACGTCAGAAAAAAATTATCTTGGGAGTCGTCATTGACAGGTCTCTGGTCATCAATAAGAGCCAAAAAGAGTGCCAAGAACAAGACAAAGGGCATAATTTTGCTGCTACATATAACTTTGGGGTAACCACACTTGAGTATAGTTCGTGGTCTGCTCTCTGCACCTCAGGAAGGATGCAGCAGAGTTAAAGCAGGTACGGAGAAAACCAACCAAAATGATCAAGCAGCTGCCTGACAAGTGAAAACCTAAAAATGCTGGGCTCTTTGTGGTGGAGAGGAAAATGCTAAGAAGAGGAACAGTTGTGTATTACAAAACAATGAAGGCAATATTTAGAAAATCAGTTTTAAACAGATTAAAGGAAGTATTTTTTATATTTCTTGAACTTATTGTGACTAGGGAGGCAGATAATACCAGCAGGTTCAAAACAGACTAGATAAATTCCTAGAAAAGAAGGGTATGGGTAGATACAAAAAGAACAAGGCAGAGAAGTACCCTCTAACAGCCCCCCAGTAAGCAAATGTGGATACTGGGGGTGGCACAAGGGGAACCGACTGCAAGAGGTGGTCAGACTCATGTGCTCCCATAAACAACATCTGATGTTGCCAGAGTCAGAAGCAGAATACTTGGGCTGGAAGGTAATTGCTTTGACCAGAAAGGCATCTCTTATGCTTTCAGACCATCAAGTAATGGAGAGAGACAGATGATTTCAATAACAAATTATCAATTAAATAAAAAACAAAAGCACAAGAAATTACACTAAGTGGAAAGCCCCTCCTAAAGCAAATTTGCTGGCTTTTGTTACCCTCAACCAAAAGAATACTGGTTTGTCTCATACACCCAGAATGGTTTGGCAGGACAGTGACTGTCAGATTTACTGTTTACAAGCGTGCATATAATGAGATGGCATCTTATTCCAACCCGACTGCTGGCCAAGTGCTGGGTTAACATATGCCAGAAACATGGGAAACTGCGGAGCAACAGGGAAATCCTTTAAATGGGGAAATCCTCCCGACACTAACGAAGTGAGTAACTGTTGGTTTTATTCCATCACAGAAAGAAACATGTTTACATCATCTTCAAGTTTCTCTTTTTTCATGGCAATCTGCTTTGCAACAGCCAAAAGCTCCTCCCTCCACTGCAAGAGGCTCCTGCTATACGTGACTATATTTAGGTGACTTCCAAGTTAGCAAGGAGCTTTCACCCAGCTGTAAAGAAGTGACATATAGCCTGTACTAACACAAGCTCTGGGATAACCTTCTCTTTCCCCCTCACCACTGTTTAAAATCATTGATTAGGCAGAGTGACAGGGAGAGAAAAGGAAGGCTACTGCTCACTTGGAGCTTCTCAGGCTTGCTAGAAGTAAGAAGTCTGGTCTGAAATTTCAGTTCATTATAAACCCTACATCTCGAGAGCTTTGTCTTTCTGCCAAGATGACACCCTTCCTGCCTTGACCAGCTGTGGACTGGAATCGTCAGAAGCATTTTTCGCCCAGCTCCTCAAATCAGTGAGGCACTCATGCTGTCTGCCTGTCCACTCAGCTGTCTGATAGCTGTTCCTCAGCAACTCTTTGACCTTTTGGTCAGCTTTGATCATTTTAGGGTGATGGATGATGACCTCAGCCCTTGGAAGGTCTTACCAGTTTTGAGAAAATCAACATTTGTTACTGGCAAAATATAAAAACAGAGATTTTATTTAAAAGAAGTCAGTAGCAGCCCTAAGAAAACATGCCAGATAGAAAAAAAGCTGTGCAGCCCTGGCTGTGGCTGATGGTTCTGCAGCTCAGGAGGGTACCCAATGGGGTTGCCAAGAGAGGATAGAGTGAGATTTACTGAGAACAGAGCGAAACGTGTCTTTGGTGAGGCAGGGAACAGATCGTCAGGAAATCAAGCTTCACTAGTCCCTCTGCTGGCAGAATGGATTTGTTATGAGGGCTATGGTGATGTAGGTTTATATAGGTCACCATGACAGTAAAAATGTATCATTTTTACCTTCAGCCTGCTTGATCTTCAGCATTTTTAATCCGCAGTATCGGCCTAACTGATTTATTACTACTTATAAACCACACTGACAAGGACTTCATTTCATCTCCACACACAAATACTCTGTTCCTAAAATACAGAAGATGCACATTGGCTATCTGTGTAAACAAGATATTAGTCTCTCTTCTGATTTTGTGACATTGTCTCCATGACCTCTCAAATATATATAACTGACCTAGCCTCTATCTCAGCCATTTTCTAATGTAAGGAAAGCATATTGTACTTTTTATTATGGTTTCCATTCCTACTGGAAATCTGGTATTTAATTCCTACAGGTATAAATCTAGATTGTCTTCCAGCATATATTCCCATTCATATCTGATTTATTCTCTATTATGGTCAATGGTATTGGCTTCCTAATGACATGTAGCATTGTTTTTCCTAGCCCTGATTGTGTATGGGCTTATTCTCCTGACTATGGCCTGGCTATTTACACTCACCTTCAAACATAAATTCTGACCTGATTCTAACAGCTACAATATCAAAAAATGTACTTGGATAATACATGTTAAGGATGCAAGGGTTGTCTGCTGAATCCCATGGACTCCAGGACTCAGGGATCCCTCCTTGCTGACCACTGCAGCCCAGCCTTGGACATCCAGGAGCTCAGGAGCTCTCTCCATCCAGTCTGTTAGACAAGGGTCCTGCCCCTGTGTTGCAGGTTTGGCCAGCAGTGAAGCCGAGCATCTGTTCCAGACAGCACACACACACTTACAGACAGAGGGCACTAAGGAAGCTGGACACGCAGACTACCCGACAGACCATAGCTGTAGCTGCACTCCCATAAAAACCAACAACATTACACGTAAGTAAGCTCAGTCCCATTCCTCCTCTCTGGTTGATCAGGATT
Source organism: Buceros rhinoceros silvestris (assembly GCF_000710305.1). Taxonomy (NCBI): domain Eukaryota; kingdom Metazoa; phylum Chordata; class Aves; order Bucerotiformes; family Bucerotidae; genus Buceros; species Buceros rhinoceros. Next base: position 846 of record NW_010416379.1, on the reverse strand, counting down.
GAAGTCATCTATAAAACCACACATGCCTTCGCTTTTGAGATTCACCTGCACGGTCACATTCACAAATCCTCAGGTATCACCCCAGCCCGTAGAGCCCTCTAACACCTGCGCTCAGGCTCCCTTACCCCGTGAGCAGCCTCCTCCTACTCTCCAGCCAGTCCAGCTTGAAGTTTGCTAGCAGGCAGATGCATGCACTACACACTTGTCTCAGAGGTGTCCCCCACAGATTCCTTGAACACCAGCACAGCTTCTCAGCCCACCTGTGCCCAGACCCTGGGTGCTCTTACCCAGCATGGGCTCAGACCTCAAGCCCTTCCAGACGCAGGCTTCCCCCCGTTCACCAACTAGTCTGGCTTAACATTCGCTGTACAATTACACATATGTGCACACACAGGATTAAACTAACTGGGGAAAAGCAAACTTCGGTATTTACAGGTGCTGCTATTCAGACCCCTCCCACGTAACCGTACACCCTGGTCCCTTCGGCTGCGGACACCTAGACCTACAGACCTTACGGTCCCTCCCGCTGGGACCACTCACGCCTCTCGTGCATGTTGGACTCTCTAGCTGCTGGCATCAAGACCTGCGGATCCCTTCTTCCGTTGCCAGCACTCGAGCCTTGCAGCCCGAGCACACGGGATACAAAGAGAGACAGGACAGCCTGTGGGGACCAGCAGAGGCGCCAGCTGTCAGACCCGCCGGCTGACCGGCAGCTCCGCGCACGGCCGGCTCCTCTGGTAACACCCCTCTGTTCTCCCGCGCTTGCTCCTCCCCAACCCACCCCGATCCCCACCACCACCTTCCTCTACACACCCTACAGTCAGTTCTGCACACTCCTGCGAGCCC
>NW_010416378.1:10718-14841 GCF_000710305.1 Buceros rhinoceros silvestris | reverse complement strand
TGACACAAACTCTGCTGGGGCTTCCTTGGAAAAAGATCCTGTTAAAGGGCTTTATCTTGGCCAATTGCACATCTTTGAGCAAATTTTCCAATGTGGAAGTACTTTGGGTATCAGGTACCTATTAAAAAGGACTAAGAGGAAATGGAGTTCCTCTATAAGTTAATATTCCTTGGTAATGGATGTTTGGAGTTAGTATGTGTCTTTACAGCATCACTCATAGGGGTATTGTTTGCTTCTGACAGTTTTTCTTTTAAGATTAATGTGCTTATGAAAACCTTGTGCACTGCTCCATGAGGCAAGCTCGAAATCCATCAGCAATACCATCGCCATGACACAACGCTGGGAGAGCAAAGCAAATGACAAACAGAATCTGGGGTTTCAGAGACCAGTGTGTGTGGAAGAGAAATGATGTGAAGCGAAATCTGGCCTCCCTCCAGCCACCCTTCCTGTTCTGCTGTTGGCACTACCAGCAAAGAGGGAGAGAGTAAAAATACATGCAAGGGAGTGAAAGAAAACAAAATTAATTGGGGGGGAAAAATAATTCAGACCTGCTAGTGTTCAGTCTCTTTTTAGCAAACAAGCATATGGAAAATTTACATGAAGTTTAAAGACGATTTCAGCCAAACAGGCTTGTTATACACATAAATGATTTCATCGGAGATCAGCGGGAACAATGCAATTAGGGGCAAGTTGCATTTAGCATGTTGGGATCACATCCAGTTGACGTGCATCCTCGTGAAAATTCAAACATCATGGACCAGACCCTGAGCTACTCTCAGCTGCCAAAGCCAGGGTGATTTTTTTCTTTTTCATACACTTCTTACATTTGCTCGCCCAACCCTGATCAGATGAGACAAGGGCCTGGCCTCGCTGCTGCAGGAGGCAAACCAGCGAGCAGCACAAACACGCTGGGTTAAGCGTTACATGCTGTGGTTGGACGCAGGGGAGCCAGGAGCCTCGCAGGAGGTACAAAACCACGGCTGCTGGGTGATGGGGGGGCTCAGCCTCTCCTAGCAGGGATGCTGCTCCAGGGTGGGCACACCCATCCCTGGGCCACCCGTTGAAAGGTTTTGCAGAAAACGGGATGAAAGCGGGTGACATCTGAAGGGAAAAGAGAAAGTTAAATGTCGGGTTTACTCGTGGCTTTGTGCTCACATGGGTGTTCTGGTCAGCTGGAGGAAGGAGAACATCTGTGTCCCAAGCAACCCAGGGGCTAGGTGAAGGCAGCAGCCTCTGCTCTCCCCAGCACCCTCCACTCACCCCACTCAGGGCTGGGAGAGGCTGAAAAAGCCTTAAACCACCATTTGCGCCAGGTTACCTGATCCCAGCAGCGGGATGAGTGTGAGAACAGCCCGGATTCAGCCTCACTCACTGCTGGTTTGATCATTATCTCAAGAGAAGACACAATGCCCTATTTTCCTTCCTATTACACCTATCTGAAAAGTAACACTTAAAATTAATTTTCCTTCCAGGTTCTTTAGCAGAGCAATGAGCAAAGACAGGAGGCACAGACCTAGCCCTGTGCACCTCCCTGCAATAGATCTGCTCTGCTGATGAAACTTGTACTTAATAAAGCCTCTAATAAACGCGAAAGTGATTAGTTTTCTTTGGAAAGCCAGTGGCTGAAATCACCTTCTGTCTCCTCTAGGAGCCTGAGCAGCTCTTTCAGCTTTCTGAGGGAGGAAGACTGGCAAGGCACATCCATCCATCCATCTTTTTGACCTCTATTTCTCAGTGCCCACCCACACCCTTTGCCATCCACTAGCAAACATCAACAGCAGCCTCAAAAATATTCGTTTTCCACCAGCAAGATGCAGGGATCAGGGGCAGACCCTGAATGGTGCCCCCATCCCAAGGAAAGGGCTCCCCGAGCAGCAATGCGGACATGGGGAAAGGCCCCAGAACTGCCTCTGATTACTTTCTCTACAGTAATTTACATCAGACCAGCTCAAAACTGCTGCCTGCGGGGGCCATCCACAGCCCTACCGAGGAGGCAAGTCCATGTTGGCTCTGGTCAGCGAAAGAGGGAAGAAGATCAGAGAACCAGAAGCCCAGGAAGGGTGAGTGTGTGCCCCAGGGTAATTTGTTAGAGGGGGAAAAAAAACCCTCACCACAGAGAACACAAGTGCCCTGACAGGGAAAACTCCCTTTCTCCCAGCTCATCGTACGTCTCCATGGTCAGCTGCCACCGCCTTGCACAGCACCTCCACCACCATCTCTAATTTAGGGTGCTTGGGTCACAAAACAATTTGGAGAAGCCACACTGTCCATTTTCCTGGACCCCATGCCAGGGTGGATCAGTTGTGTGAGGGCTCTGGTTTCTGCTCTTCACCAGCATGGCTGCCACCATCGCCACTTTGATGTTTGGGAAGCTGGGCTGGTGCAGGCAGGGGGAGCATGAGGAGATGAGAGCCACCACATCCACAACTCCAGCTGAAAATTGGCAGGACAGGGACTCCTGAAGGGGATATCTTTCACCTCTTTGTGACTCCTTCCACAAATACATCATCCTTCAACACCTTGTTGTTGACAAAATCTCTGTCAACGTAGCCTGAACTTCAAACCCGATACCATCTCCACACCAAGAGGAACCGGTTGCACCAGAAGTGCTGTTGCAAGAGATCTGTGCGCAGAAAACCAGCCTCCTGCCCCCAGCCCTGATGCTGGCGTGTTAGCAGGCGTGTTGCTTTGTGGAAGGGCCTTTCTCATTGCATACGTGAGCAAGTTCAACCAGTCTGGGTGCAGGGTGGCCAAAGCTCTCAGAAGCAGCAGATGTTGAGCTGCTCCATGGAGCTATTTCTAACACGAAATACCTTTAGAAAAGCCCCTTTTCTTTGATACAGCAGAACACAGAGAATAAGACCACGGCTTTGAAGATCCTTTGCCATGGAGGTGGTTTGCAGAGACCCGGGATAGATCCTCAACCCACTGACAGCACCTGTAGCCTTTCTTTGAAAACAGCAGAAGCCAGCAACAGGTTCAAAAGCAGCCACATAAAGGAAGAGGTAACAGAAAGATTATCCAGGGAAGAGCAGCCTTCAGTCCACCAAACACACAGCAGTACACTAAAACCCAGCCCCTAACGTGCTGCTTGAGACCATTCTGGGACAAAGACACGTGTACACCACAGCACCTTCCTTCCCTGGGCAGATCTGGGGGGTTGTAAGGGAGCCACAACCCAGCCTGTACCTACAAGAGCTTGAGAAAGCCACGGCTGACAGCAGCTATGTGCCGCGCACCTGAAGGCTTTTGCTGACCTCAGCGCACACCATGGAGATGGGATTTTGCCCAAATCGCATCTCTCTGCTGGATCCCAGCCTATTTAATCCAGTGGTACAGGGGAACCTCGCTCACCACCTAGGGACCAGCTCAGAGGGCAATAGCCATGACTTGGTGCCCAAAGCCAAGAAGGAATTTTACGAGTGGTCAGACCCCAGGTTTCCCATCAAGATTTGCCTGGGAAGCATCTCCAAGGAGCTGTGGCTGCTGATTTCATCCTGCTCTCACCTTGCCCATGTTTCATCCCCGCTAATCTCAGAGGCAGCTTCATGTCGGAGGGACCAGCTCAGAGTGGGTGACCACCACAGCGAGATCTCAAGGGATGGGAGCAACGCCAAGGGAGAAGTTCACATGAGTAGAAAAAGGTTGATCGTCTCTTTAAACCCTCATTCACCCCAAAAGTCTCTGAAAAAAGTATTTATTTACATTAGAGCTTTTTTTCTTTTTGGCAGTGTGACTGGGTTTAAGGGGATCTGAAGAAGCAGAGGTGAGGGAGGGACCTTCCTCTTATCAGCCATCAGTTTGGGAAATGCAAAGGCCTGACATTTGAAAATGGTGATAAAGTTCAGTTGGCAAAAACGAGGAACATTTACAGATTGTCAGTGCTAATCCCCAAGCGCATTTTCCACAAAGCTTTAAATTTTTAAAGTAAGCGGAGGAAAAGTAATTTTCCTCAATCAATAATTTCTCAGATGAGAAAAGCGTGGGGCTGGGGTGTGGTATTTTTATTGGGGGAGAGTCACTGGGATGGTACCAGGTTGTCTGCCCACATACACCTCCGGAGCAGGTCAGGGCACACCGAGAATCGACCTAAAAATCGGCTGAACCGGGGAAAGAGCTAAAA
>NW_010416378.1:9270-10594 GCF_000710305.1 Buceros rhinoceros silvestris | reverse complement strand
AAAACTAGAAGAAAAGGAGACAGTGGGCTCCCCCCAGCCTGAAGCCTGCACTGCCCAGGGCCACGCCGGCGGCAGCTCCATCTAGCGCTGCTCCCCGAGAGGTGCCGCCGGGCGCAGGGGATGGATGCTCCGAGCAGGAAACGTTCTCTGGAGGGGGCAGTAAGCAGAGCTCTCCCAAGGTGTGTGCAGACAATTGCTGCTGCCAGCCCTGTCCCTCAAAACACTGTTCCATAACCCTGTTTGCAACCTGAGATCCCCCCAGCCTCAGTCTAGAGGGCAGCTCCTCCTGGCAACCCCAAGAAGCGTTGGATGAAACAGCTCTTGTCCAGCACATCCTTCCCCTGCCATGGTCTTCCTGTGGCAATTCCAAGAAAGTGTTAAAAACCAGAGGAAACAAGAGGTGCCAGCCCTGGGTTACGCACCTTGTTATACACCTGCGCCCTTGCCAACACACACAGAGGAGCTACACAGCAAATATTTGCCCAGGGAATCGGATTCATCTGCAAAGAGGAACTGCAATAACCGAGAGGGGTTCAGTCAGCGGGAACCGCAGTCACTGCCTGCCCCGAAACGAACACAGCTGATGAGTCACTTCGACGAGGCTCAAACCCAGCACCCGGCAAAATGAAACTGGGCTGCTTTGCCCTGCTCCACATGCAGCCTCTTCAGACCCATCTATATCCCCTCCAGGGGAGTATTTTATAGCCACTGAGACCATCGTCTTGGAACAAGGGATGGTGTCAGCTGCTGAGGTACGAGCCCTCCAGACCAGCAGGTCAGAGCTTATCCCAGACCCTAAGTCTCCTTCCCAGCAAGAAGTAGCCTCATCCTGCTGTGCCCTGGCTGGTGCTCACACCCTAAGGGCTGCCCAAAGCCCAGACCTCCTGGAAGACGAGGAGCTGCCTTGTTACAGGGTCAGACTCCTTGCACTGTTCTCTGGAGGTGCCAGCTCTGCCCTCTCCCTGCACACACCCATAGAACACAGCTCTCAGGAGCTGGCTGCAGGTTTAAAGTGAGGGAAGCCACACTGAAACAGAGGTGGCTGTCATGAGCCACCACCCTTCCCTGCTCCAAAAACCGCTCCTGACCTCTCCTGCTGAGAGGTGGCATCCACATACACCTGGACCAAAAAGCTCCTGGGGAGAAGGTGAAGCCAAGATGAGAAATGAGGGGCAAAGCTCCTCGCATCATGGAGAGGACCAGAGATAAATAGAACTGCATATGACAAGTGGGAAAACACCCAGGAGAGGGCTGCCGAGGTCTCCCCAGACCATGGGCAGGGGAAGGCAGGTCCCCCCTTGGGCACAGGGCCCCGCGCGGGTGT
>NW_010416378.1:7350-9164 GCF_000710305.1 Buceros rhinoceros silvestris | reverse complement strand
TGTTTGACCCGCCAGTGATGCGGCAGCAGCCCTGTGCAGCTTCGCAGCGCGCCGGGAGATGGCAATCGTCACCTTCCCTCTCCCTCCACCCGGGAAGGGAGCTGCAGGCCTGACACGCAGCGAATAAAGCTATTAAACTCGACAGCCACACAGATAAGTCCTGCGCAGGGAAACCCCTCTTCAACATTTTTAAATGAATGGGGATTTATTTTTGTATTTAAAGCAATAACGTGTATTTGCCCTGCAGTGCATTATCTCCCTCTGTATTCTCGAATAAACTACAGAAAATTAGAGTGTCTCTGTTATCTGTTTGCTATCTGCAGCAGGATTAGAGGCGTCATGAACTAAGCTTTGAATCAACAATGTTTTATTGGCTCATGTCACTGAAGGCTGGTTGCAACCGAGCTAAATAAGACATCAAACCTCCCTCCCTCCCGTCCATAGCCCGGGCTGAAGCACTGCAGATGCTCACACGAGCAGCCACAGCTCCGCTTTTTGGGGAGGGGAGAGAAGACAGGCGATTGCACTGTGATATCCAGCATTCCCTCCCTTCTGAGGGGCCAAAAGAGCAGATCCCCTCCTGCGGAAGGAGAGCAGAATGGCCACAGCGCGCTGTCAACTGCCATGTCTGAGCTGAAAAAGCTTTAGTTCAATCACCGCTTCTCTATCACGTTCCTAGAAATAGATTTAAACACAAAAAAGGTAACCTGAGTATCTGCACCCTGCCTCTGAGGTCCTCATCACATCGGGTCCCTCTGGCTGCTGGAAGAGAGCACTAACATTGCGGACAGCAGCTCTGCAATCGAACCCTCAAACACAGCACAGCAGGAAGGCAAAGGGATGGGTCTGTGAGCTCTGCAGACCAGGCTGGCCATGACCAGGGCCACCAGCAGTGGGTCTGCCAAAGCCCAGGGCCAGGCGGCGAGCTGCTCTCCTCACCCCACTCCGTTTAGAGCGAGCTGGGGCCATTTGTTAAGATAATTGCGAAATGGTCATCCCTGGGGAGGCACCAGCCCCGACCTACCTTCAGCAGCCGCCACCCCTTTTCTCCAGGTAACACCCCCATGTTAGGTTTCAAATAGCTCTAACAGCCCAAGGGCAGCGGGGTCTGAGGCCAGCACGAGCGCCCGGTGCTGCACAGACCTCGCGGTCCAGGAGCAGGGCAGGGATAGAGCAGCACGATTGCTTCAGCCAGCCCTGTCTGAGCAGCAGGGAGGCTTGGCTGCCTCTCCCAGGTTTCTGAGGAGAAAAGAAACGTGGAGATTCCATTTTCCATAATTATGAAGCAAAATCTTTAGTTTTTAATAAAGGGAACAACATCTCCATGAGGGATCCCCAGATTCCACACCACTGGACTGCTGGCCAAGTGCCAATTCCTCTGATGCTCTAAAATGAACCTGATTTACAGCTCCAGCGGACACAGCCCACCTCTGCACACGAGAAATCCCGGGATGATGTGTTTGGTTCCAGATTTACTTTCCAGTTCCATTTTTCCTCATTTATCCCGGATCTGATGGCTGCAGCACAGAGGGAAAAGGGACCAAGTGTGTTTGGGAAAGGAAAACAGACAGATCATGACAGGAAAAAAAAACGGGGGGGAAGAGTGGTGATGAAGAGTGAGGAAGGAGATGTACCCCAGTAACCCCGCAGAGCTGCGTTCGTTTTGGTGCCAATTCCAGCTGGAGGGGCCCTTTCTCCCCCCACCCCGTGCCACACTGGGCCCATTTTCAGGTGCAAAGAGTCCAAGCAATGTTTCGTTCCCGACACCACACCCACCTCGGTGAGACCCCAGCTGGGGCAGGACCTCACTTTCC
>NW_010416378.1:3264-7249 GCF_000710305.1 Buceros rhinoceros silvestris | reverse complement strand
TCCCTACGTCTGAGCCCCATGAGGAGTTGGGTGATGCGTTGCCTTGCAGCCAGAGCATCTCCCTGCCAGAAAGAGAGACCTTGGGCAGCGCCAGATATAAGCTACGCCCTCCTGACCTGGCTGGTGAGGGCAGAGGGGACACTTATTTCCCACAACCTTGTCCCAGACATGGCAGTGTGATTCTGCTTTCTTCCTTCCTATTCATTTTTCTTTTAATTGTATAAATGCAGTTCTAACACCCCTTAATCCACCTGGAGACTGAGCTCAGCTGCGGGGTGGCAACCCTGCGTGCGAACAACGGTGTTGCCGGTGGGGTGCGTGTGCTTGGTGCGTGGCGAGTTCTGCTCCTCACTGAATAACCTTTGGTTCTGCGCCCGCGGGAAACGCGGCCGGGCAGCTTCCTCAATAAGATGTCCTCACTTAGTTTTTCTATTACTGTTATCAGAGAGGATCAAACCAGACAGATGCATTTACTGTTTGCCATCAAAAGATAATAAAAAGAAACAGTTTATAAAATCAGATTATATGAAAAATTGCCTAATGATTATAATTCCTAAACCCGTTGCTGAATAATGATGTATTCAAGAGTTGTCATCGAATGATGAAAGAAACCTAATATGAAAGACTTTCCCTATGAAGAATGACTACAGATGAATTGCACAGAGATACAATCCTCTGATAAAGGACAATAAGAGCCTCTAGAACACTTAATAATAGACTACTCAGGATGAATTGAGTATTGCAATAAAAGCCCATAAATTAAAAAGTTTCAAAATGATTTCTGATAAAAGACATGCCAAGGTGAAACAAAAAAAAAATCCTCAAAATCCACAGATGTACTGGCTAGAGCACATTAGGTAATAGAAAATGCACTCTATAAACTCAAAACAATTGATTTTAAAGAGAATGCCACCACACCTTGTCCCCAGAAAGCTTTTCCTTGGAAAAGCTCTTGTGCAGGTCAAACCAAGGTACAGACAGACTGGCTGCCCAGGGCGGGTCAGATGCATTTCTGCTGTGGTGCCAAGTGCCCACCCTGAGCTGGGAGCTCTGGGCCTCTGCGAGGAAGAGCCCAGGGGTGAAGGTTACATCTGGAAGCAGGGAGGAAAGTGGGATTTTGGCATCTGCCAGCACCTTCTCAGCCCAGGGCCCCCAGTGCAGCTCTAACCTACTCTCAAATCGCTAAAGCCCGTTAGGCTTCGTTGGCTTTTAACACTGAAGAACCTCCCAGCTCCCTAAAGCTTCCCAGGACCATCTCAGGCATCAGCCGGGTGCGTGGGCACAGCAGGGCTCCCTCTGCAGCACTGGGATGCTCCCAGGCCACGGTGTGCCACGGCACCAGGGAAAAGCCAGACACAGCCACATCTGTGACCCCCCACCAGTGACAGACCCTCCTGGCTGCAACAGCCGGGGACAGGCCGGCGCCGCGTGAGGAGGCAGAGCTGTGAGCCCACACCCTTCAGCCTTAGCGGCAAAGAAACCCAAAGAGTGGGAGTGAAGATTTCCCCTTCCCCTGGGTATCACCCTGCCAGGGTGCTGGGCTTGACCCCCGCGTGGTGGGGCTGGAGGCACAGCCTGGCTCGTGCTGCACACTCAGAGCCGGGGGACCTGCCAGGAGGAAGGTGGACGATGGTTTTACGATGTTAGACATGGTCTGCGATGCAGATGGCTGTACTTAAAATAGCCCTGCTCACTCGCTGCTGCCCAGGGAACCGAGATGATTTATTATAAGCTGTGCCAGCATATATTATTCATGTTGGATGCAAGGAAGGGTCTTTGATATGTATCTGAAAAAGCTTCAAATCCATAAAAGAGATAAACTTGTATGAATAGTGTCACCCAGAGTAGAGATGAAACTCTCAGACACATCTTCATATCGTCTAACGCAGCGTAGGACTACTATACTTCTACAATCTGCACATTAATTTCACTTAGAAAAGAAAATCATTACCATATCTCTGCAGAGGAAGAGCTGGCCCAGCCAGGGCTCTCCAGGCGCATTTGTCTGCTCCTGATGCCCCTGCCCGTGTGCTCATTCTGGGAGCCTTGCTTTGTGCAAGCTTCTTCTCGAACCCACTGGTTTGGGCTCCCAATGACATTGGTCCTCCCCAAACCCCACCTCACTGAGGCAGCAAGTGAGGGAATGACAGGGGATGTCAAGCAGCCTCTCACTCCAGACCCAGTCGCTGCAGCCCCGCAGGTCTCCTGCCAGCTCCGGGATTAGGCTGCAACTAATTACGGCTTTAGTTCCTCTAATAAAGAGACACCCAAGTGTTCAGCACAAAACAATAATCATAAAGTCTCCCACTAAATGTCTGCAATTAGACCATTTGCTATTAATCGCTCTAATTAACCTCGCACACAGAGCAGCTGCCGGAGGGAGAAGCGGCTCCGGGGAGTTTCCCTGGCCAGCAGCAGCTCGGTGCACCAGGGCTGGTGGCGTCCCACAGGAAAGCTCTCTGGACTGTCCTCCCACCTCACGGTCCCCTCCCAGCCCTCAGAGCTGTGGCAGCATCTCCCCCAAATAATAAAGCTGGGGAGAGGCAGAAGGTGGGGGATTTTGATGCTTATTATGGCCAGGTGATTTTTGCCATCACTGCTTGCAAGGGGAGAACGATCCCTTGCCCATGACTGTTTGATTAAAAGCAATTATTTCTGAAAAAGTCAGGCCTGCAATAGCAGCAAGTGGGCTGAAGCCAAGCTGCAGAGGGAGTGGAGCAGGGCAGGGCAGTGCACCTCCACCCAGCACATCCCCGCTCCTCCAGCTCTCCCTTCCCAGCTTCACTCTCTTTCAGTTCTGCTTTGCTTGGGTTTGTTTGGGTTTTCCTAACCTCTCTCAAGTCATTTCTATTTTTCACTTTCTAAGCTCCAGAGAAGGCCTTTAGCTTTCCTGCAGGCTCTCCAATTCTCACAGCTTATTCCCAGAGCACACGAGACAATAAAAAGACAACAAACGAAAGCCCGGGAGCCCAGCAGCTCTCCCAGTGAGAGTGAGAGCAGAGCCGTGCTCCCGCCAGGGGCAGAGAGAAGGAAGTGCTTCCTAATCTGTCTTTATGTCACCTGGTTATTGCTCCTGCACCAAGCTGCTACCAGACCCCACCTTGCTGAGCTGTAGGCTGGCAGTGGAACAACACGGAGAGGGAACAAGAGCGCCCACAACCCTTTCATCCCAAACTTTCTGCCCCTGTTTGAACTACTGGCCTTAATTCACTCGCAGCCACAGGATTTGCTCCAGCCATGATCCAGCAGTGCCCAAGATACAGGTCCCCCTGCACTCCCCAGCCCACTGCAAACAGTGCTGAGCACAGGTTTCAGCTTCCCAGACAGCACCAACTCCATCTCGTCCCTCCTGAGCCCTCGATGGTCCTGGAGGGGGGCTGCCCAGCTCTCCAGCTTCACACTGCTTTCAGGGAGGGGTTCAGCCTCTTTCTGCTTGGCTTTCTTAGCCAGAATATTCATATTTTCCCATCTGTGCCTTAATTTAGAGCCTTTTCTCTCCCTTCCTTCCTTTTTTGACAGCAAATGTGATCCTTTGTTCTCCTTCTTTCTCTGGCCCTGATACTGTGAAAAAAAAAAAAAAACACAGCATCTGAAGTGGCTGCCCAGTGGGTAAAACCCTGGCTCCCTTGAAACGGAGAGTAAAACACCCATTCATTCCCCTCCGCCGCAGCGCTCACCCCGTGACTTCAATGGGACAAACTCACAGGGCATAAAGTTGTTTGTTGTCCCTTAAATGGCTCCATTGTCTATTGTTGGGGCTCTTTCCTGAGCTCTAAATCTTCCTTTAGCTCTGCTCTCTGCCTGTCCGAGGGCCCTAAGAGGACAGACACCCTCCCAGCACAGCGAGTGCCTTCGCTGGCTCCTGGCGTTGCTCTGAGCAAGATGATAGTTGTCCTCCTAAACACATTTTCAGCCCTATCTGCGAGGGCCATACGAAGGTCTCTCTTTATTAACGGTTTCGTGTTGCAGCAATAATAAGTAACTC
>NW_010416378.1:2568-3077 GCF_000710305.1 Buceros rhinoceros silvestris | reverse complement strand
CCCCAGCACCAGCCACCGGCCAACCACGGCAGGCTGGGGCCAGGGGGAATGACTCTGCTCCTCAGGCCCCAGACAGGCAGAGCTGAGCTTTACAGTGCCAAGTCCTTGTGACTGGAAGGGACGAAGGAGAAAGAGCTTTTTCTAGGAATACACGTAGCTGAATCCACTTGGCACGGTTCCTCTCCAGAGCCTTGTGCCTGCTGAAGTCAGAGATGAAAGGTCCCTGTCCTCCAGAAATCAGCGTGCTTTCAAGAACGTGGCACTTGTGATTGCTGCAAGAAGGGGGAAATAAAACCATCTCCATCAGCTGAGGAGATCCAGGCAGGCCTTTCTGATCTGACCCATTTTGAGGGCCGGGGGAATCTGGTGGAGCCGTTTCCAGCGCAGCTGCAGAGGAGCAGGGAGAAAAGGGCCCCCGCAGCCAGCACCGCACGCTCTGTCCCCTCCACTGAAGGACGTTTGTCAGTGCTCAGAAGGTATTTGGAGAGGATTCAGGGCTGTTTTTTAAA
>NW_010416378.1:0-2388 GCF_000710305.1 Buceros rhinoceros silvestris | reverse complement strand
AGCTGCCGGGGCGGAGATGCTGGGACCTGCCACACGGTGTCACCGGAGATCGCCGCATCCCCGGCCCGCACGGGCGGCTGGTCCAGCCCTCCCCGCCCAGAGCCCGAGGGATTGGGTGCAAGGCGGACGCGGGGGTTGCTTTGTATTGCCGCCTCTGTGGTGCTTTTTTTTCCCCTTCCTCCTTTCTCTTTTTCTGCCCGTTTCTTCCTATCCGTCCCTTCTCCCCCGAACTTCTCCTTCCACACATCTTCCACCACCAGCATCCCCAGAGCACCCCCAGCCCCTGCCTTCCCTCCATGAGCCTGTTTCGATGCTGCTACACTGGCACAGCAAGTGTTAAAGACGCAGCTATCTGTGTACATCATTACCGATTCCCTCCAGGACTGTGTGGTGACACAGATTTGAAATATAACTTCCCAGTGCTCATCCTTGCCAGCCCCTCGTCAAGAAACCAGAGGAGCTAGTACCAAACGGACTGAACCTTTTCAAGCCAAGGGTCACTTTATAGACTGACTTTATTCTGGCACCACTGAGGCGAGAGAAAAGCTCGAATGGTGCAATGATACGCTTTTCCTAGGCAGAAGAGACTACTCAGCTGGCAGCATAGGGTTCAGTGGATATTGCCCTTAAGAGAGATTTTTAGTAACACCAAGAGTCAACTGCCACAAGCACCCACCCACAGCACGAAAACACTCCCAATGCCGACATCAGAAAATTCTTATGCAGTTTAAGCCCAGCTGTCCTGCCAGTGTGGTCTGACTTCTGCATCCAGCAGCCTCACTGAGGCGGGTCATGCTCACTGCTGAGCATCAGGAACATCCATTTCGGTCAAGGGGATGCAGCTACCACAGTTTTTCCACCACAGGCAGCAGAGCTAGCCACCTTCCTCCCCCTTTAAACCAGAGCAGAGATGGCACAAGAATGCAAGAGCAAGGATCCAGCAAATGAGGCTCTAAAACCAGGTGCATATTCCGGGATATCCAGTAAAAGGGATCGATAAGCCCCAAGTATGATTTTATGGCCTTCTGGAATATGAAACTGGTTGAGCCTAGAGCATCTGAACAGGCACTTTGCAATCAGAGAGACAATTAGTAAGAGCAATTTCAGGGATTAAAGGCCAAAACTGCACCATGTCCAGCACAGCAAGGTCCACAGCTGGGTCGCCAAGTTCTGACAAACACAAAAGCCACCAGAGCAACCTCAGTGACAAATGGCAATCAGCAGCACAACCCTACACCAGGCAGGAGGGTTTGGAGAACTTCTCCCAGAAGTTTGGAGTTCTCCCTTCGTCCCAAGTACTTTTCTTCACTCCAGCCATTTTTGGAGTCTGGTACTAGCCAAAACACCGCAAAAGGGACCCAGACTGCCCCATGGAGGAGCAAAATGCTGAGATCTCAGCCCACCCTTCATCAGCCTGGGAGAGGCCAGGGCACTAAAGGCACTCAAAGAGTGCTGGGCACAAAATGTGCCCTAACACACCAGGGCCCATCAGCCATTTCCCCGCACTACTGCTGATCTAACTGGGGTACACCAGCATGGACCATGACCTGTCACACACCTCCAGACACCGGGCTGGGCTGTGCCAGGCTGTCCCTCATGCCCCCTCTGAGCAGCGTTTGAGCTGATGGCTGTGGGCACAGGTGGGTCCGGTGGAAAGGCAGGGTGGTGCAGGGCCCAGGGCAGCAGCAGCTGTGGGCTGCCAAGGGCTCCCCACCTAAGGGCAAAGGGAAACGCAACGTGTTTGCTTTGAACTGTCACTAGGAACTGAAGGAAAAAGGTCCAGGTGTTTCCAGAACAAGGGCAGATGTTTTGCAGAAAACCAATTCTGTTTCAACAACAAATTACCTACAAATAAATAAATATTTTGGTTGGAAATGTACAGCTCTGGGTTACTCCAGAGCCAACCAGCAAGAAAACACGTATACCGGTACAGGCGGGCTGGGACCAGTGTGATAGGAGTTATGTCATTGCGGCTATTTCAGTTCCCCCCAAAAAAGTGTTCTCCAAATCAAAGTTGTTATAGTGCTACAAAAGCAACACCCAGCACATAGACCTGTTTATTGGGGGCAGGAATTAAATGAAAGCATGCTGCCTTCACCTTGCAGAAAGCTGTTGAGGTCCTGGAATTAAACCTGAACAATCTCGCGGGCAGTAAAACAGTATCTCCGGTTATTAAGGAAGAATATAGCTTTATAAAGCCGCTGTTGTGCAAGGGGGCACCGGGGCTGGGAGGCGGTTGGTGCTGATGGCAGGAGACCCGGGCCATCTCCGCAGACCCCATGTAGAGCAGTTACGCACGGACTAGTGGGAAAAATTTAGGTGTGCACCAATTACCAGGCAGCAGGACTACTACTGGTTTACTCCTGTCTAAACAAGGAGGCTCCTGGT
>NW_010416377.1:0-6112 GCF_000710305.1 Buceros rhinoceros silvestris | reverse complement strand
TGTTCCCGCCGGGGGGTAACGGCGCGACGCCCCGCAGGGGCCGGGTGGGGGCTGCAGCGGGAGGTGCCCTGCCCTGCCCTGCGGCTGCAAACTCGGACTTTTCCAAGACGGACGGCAAGCCGCCGAACCGGCAGGTATCGCCCGGGCGTGATTTGCAGTATCGGTGCCGTGAGAGGAAGGAACGGAGAGGTGAATGTGGCAGTGCACTTAGCTCTGCTCAGCTGGGCCCTCTCCCCCCAGAACGCTACTCATACGTATTCTCTTCGCGCCGTCGCCGACTTTTATTTTCTTAAAGTCCGTGATTTCTACACCAGCTCTGATCCAGATTGGCTCTTAAATACCTGTAATACTCTCCTCTCGCTGTCAGATTCCTGCCTGTATAGTGGAACAATAATTTTTTTTGTCCCACATTGTGCATTAAATCAAAGGAGCACACTTGTGCTTCCTTTATTGTATTTCACCGGAGATCTAAACAACTGTGCAATAAAAATTTCAGAGGTCGGTTGTAAAACGCGCTAAAGGCTGACATAGCCACGTGGTCGTTTCAGAGGATGGGACCATCTGTCCAGCCACTGCAGTGCACTAAAGGACTTTCTCACAAGCATTTCCCTGCTTTTACAACTTGATTATCTGCTGCATTTTTCTCAAAGCTGCCACCGCCAGCCCTCTGAGGCTCTGTCGGGTGGACTTAGCTGCATTAGCAGCAGTTGCTTGGGCAAACTTTCACCCGTGTTACTGCAGTTTGATTGCTAAAGCCCTTTGTCAGGTGTTTTCCATACAGCATTCTAGAGCTCCTCATCAAGTCTGCTATGCTGTTTTGTAATCCTTCAGATGAGATACCAAATCAGCGATATTTTACATATTTTATGCATAAGTTGAACTTCAGTTGTGAGGAACGTTTTTTTAATATTATGTACAGCAGAATCCAACACTGAACATATTAAAAAAGCTGGATGCTGTGTAGTCTACCATACTTCAAGCCTTAATACAGCTCTGTGGCACGCCACAGGAGCAGCATTATTCTGCAGTAACCAGTACCTCTGGCACCCTGTATTAAGCTGCTAACAGCACTCCTGCAAGTCACTGATCAAGGGTATTTTCATATGTAATTCTCATAACACTTGTGAGAAAGGTCAATAGGCAGCCTCAGAATACAGTTACAGACCAGACAGCTAAAAAAGGAAGAGGCAAAGCTCTGGGATTATTTAAATGTTTTATTAGGCAAGTATTTCGGTTGGTTACTTTGTGATTTCTGTGTGTATTGTTTTATCTTGTGTTCTTGGATGGTTTCTTTCTTTGCTCAGGTTTGCCTGTTGAAAAGTATTTGGGAAGTGTTAAGGGAAGTAAGTTGGAATAGAGGCTTATTTTCATTAAGAGGTAAAGAAGAATCACAATTTTTCTTCCGTCTTACACTTTTTTTAAGAAAATGTTGGCAGCATGTTATATGATGGAGGTGAGAGCTGTGATGGACTTAGAGATGCTTTGTAAACCTTTAAATATATTATCTGTGTTTGATCACTGCCTGTGAAGGATGTGCACTGTTAACATGTTGTTTCAGTGTAGTAGCAGATTTAAACAAATAAGAGGAGGAAGCAAACACCGGGAGAAAATATGCCTTATCAAATATTTCTGAGGTTGTGAAAAAGGACGTTAAGTCTAGACAAAGCTGATTCTGTGTGTTGGGTCCAAACGTATTAGGTGAGACAACAAGGAGCATCTATGGATTATCCTTAAATGTGTTGAGAGCTAGGAGTGTGGGTGGAAGGGAAGAAAACTGAAAGCATGACTGTCTCTCTGGGAAAGGTGAGGGGGCCTGGGAATGAAGGCACGTACTAGATCAGCGGACGTGCTTAACCCTTGACAGCAGGATAAAGCTAATTCTGAACTCTATCTGCTTATGATGTGCTTTCCTCCAATTATCATTCAAGGGAATTTTAAGCAAGTTATTTGTAGATGCCAAAATACTTATCTTGGTCATAACTCCTGGAGTTGCACCCAGTTTGATCTTTTGAACAAGCGCAGTCGCTATGCAGGGTACTACAGAGCAGATATAAGAGCAGAGTGCCAGGGTATTCATGAGTCTTACCTGGGGTTCCCGCCTGGGCTGGGGCACCCTCTCCTAGCCTGTGCTCTGTTGTAGGAGGGCCTGTTCACAGCCATGTGACTGGCTTGACTCAGGGACTGACTTGTCACTGTTTTTGTTTGATGGCAAAACCATTCCCTTCCCCAGCCCTGCTCTGTTTGCCTTGCTTGGACACCATGGGATGGTGTCCTGCTGGGTGGCATTGTCATCCCTGGCTCCAGGCTCACCTTCCCTCACCAGGGGGAGTGGGTGGGGGTGGGCAGTTCATGCGCTCTGTAATGCAGAATGTCACTGATGTGACTGGATCTGTCCCACTCCTCTTCAAGTGCAGGGCTGGGGAAAGAGGGTTGCTGAATTCACAATGTAAACTTCTGAAATGGAAATACAAAATTAAGGTACACACCAAACTGGCTTGAGATTACGGGAAAAGAAATGAGATGAGATGAAGGAGAGTGATTAAGTTAATAACAGAGTGGAGGCAGGGAGAGGAGTGAGTGTAGGTGTAGAAGCCAATTAGTGTGGTGTTTGGGACATAACTGCGGAAATGTTCAGCAGCAACATTTCACAAGGAAATTTCTGCTTGTGGTATGCATATGCAGAAGCAGATGGGATCAGACAGTGATGATCAACTTTTCCTATGCTTTTTAACTTCAAAGGATTTAAAAATTCTAATGGGTTCATCAGGTGGGAGGGATGAAACAGAAATAGTAGCATGGAAGGGTTTATATATAAATGCATGGAGGTACAGCTAAGGGATTGAGATGTGGGTGAATGTGCAGAAAAGGAGAGAGATCGATGGGCTTACACTTACACTTATACTTAGTGGAATCTCCCTGTCAGAACAATCAAGTGATGCTCCACTCTGGCTGCTGGCATTCATGTGTCTCTTCCTCAACAGGGCCATCCATGCACCAGCTCCCTGTAGAGTCTAGGGAGATGGCTCTTCCTCTGGAAGATGGAGGTACCCGCAACCGACAGTGGGCATCCAGAGACCAAGGTGCTCACAATGGCTTGGACAAGTGGGGGGGAAGAGGATGCACGAATGCTGAGTATCAGAGTGGATGGAGAGGTTCCATGTGAATGCTGATGGCCAGAAAACATTTTTTTTTTTAATTTCTGCTTGTCTTTTACTCTAGTGTAGAATGGCTGTGTTCCTTTTAGGTTTATCTTAATGGATATGCTCTCAATAACTCTAAAAAATGAACTCGCAGCCTGGGGTTACAGAGCAGAGCGAGCTAAGGACCCTCTCGTTTGTCTACTGCACAAACGGTTGTGTCCTGCCACTCCTGATGTGTGTTAGGTTCTCAGGGCCCTTTGAGGCAACTTGACTTGCTTAAAGCTCCTGGAAACCTGCAGAGACAAATGCTGTTTCCTTCACACATGCCTGGTGTCCGTCCCAGACACCACAGGTGTCACTTAGGGAGGGTCACACTTATGTTGCTTGCACTTACGTTGTTGTTGTTCTCTGAATAGTCAAGCCAAGAGATGGCCAATAGGAACAGTCAGTCCAAAAGCACCAGGGAAAGTCTGGCTCTTGGGATTGCATCTGGAGGGGTTTTGGTAGCGGGGGAAGGGGGTTGCTGGTGTGGTCCATGTAAGACGCTTCGAGAATGCTCCCCCGGCTCCAAGTCAGCCCCACCTCTGGCCAAGGCTGAGCCAATCAGTGCCTCTGTGACAAACCTTTAAGAGGGGAAACCTGTTGAGTGAGGAGGGGAGTAGGAAGAGAGAGAGACAACCCATGGGGTCACCCAGGTTAGTGAGGAAGGAGGCGAGGAGACACTCTGGGACGGCCATTTCCTTTTGGCCAATGGCGAGGTGGCAGTCTGAGTCCTTGCAGTCCTCAGAGATCACTGGTGGAGAGAGGGTCTGCTTGCAGCCCATGGAGGAGCCCACAGTGGAGCAGGGAATTAATCCTGGAAAAGGCCATGACTCGGAGACCTGTGCTAGGGTGGTTTGTCTGTGGGAGACTCCCACAGTGGTTGGAAGTGTTCACGGAGGACTGTCTCCTGTGGGAGGGATGCCACACTGCCACAAGGAAGGACTGTGAGGAGCGTTTCCCTTGAGGATGAAGGAGTGGCAGAAGCAGCATGGAGCAAACTAGGACTGAGCGCAACCCCCCTTCTCTGCCCGCTCTGTGCCATGTGTGGGGAGGGAGGTGTATTTAAGATCCGTTTGTTTTATCTCGCTGTCCTACTTTGATTCAATTAATGAATTGGTAGGTGGTTTGTTGTTTCAATTACACTGATTTTATTTCCCCAAGTCAAGTCTGTGGTTTGCCCATGACCATAACTGGGGAGTGAGCCTTCCCTGTCCTTTGTCCGAATGGTTAAGCTTTCTGTGGTGTTTTCTCCTTTCTGGAGTGAGCGAGCGGCTGCGCAGTGCTTGATGGACAGCTAGGTTCAAACCGTGACAGTCTGCAGGTTCCTAGAACTAAAGGTGGGCTCTTTCTCAGTGCTCTGTGACAAGTTAAACCCTAGTTCAAGGGGTTTAGCTGGTACGCTGGTCCTGGTAAGCAGCATCAGTCTGTATCTAAAGGGTTTCTCTGGTGTTTCTGGTCTCCCAAGGAAGTAAGTATCCCTGGAATGCTTTTAAACATCGGCCAGCTAGTTTCTTGCCAACAACCTCTCTATGTGAAAGCAACGCAGTCTGTTTGCATCTGACAATAGAAAATGTCTTTGCATTTAAAACAGTGAAGTATTTTTGTGTGTGTATTTTTACAATATCTGTCTGTTCTCTGTACTTGTTGCCCTTTGGGAATTCCTTTAAGTCCATGGCTTCTTTCCTTCTCTCCCAGCCCACTGAACATAACAGGGAGACCTTTTATATTCTGGGGCAGGCTGGCAGTCCCTCACAGACTGTAGACTGGATGCCAGGCCATGCTTAGGAGAAGTCAGATGGAGAATACAGAATGAAGCACTGGATCTGTCTCCAGGATTCAAAGAACCAGATGGGAAAGGTCTGGGAAGTCTATGGATGGGGCCTGGTGCATGCGCAGGGCAACTGCCAGATTTGCACTGGACAGACTGCTAGCCTGAAAAGCAGATTCCCATGTTCACCCCATTTTCTTCACCTGAATCAGCAATGATGGGATGGAGTGTATGTGTGGTGCTGGAGCAGGCTCATCTCTCCCAGGATGGGTTCTTGCACAGAAGATGATGTTATCTGTGTCTGCCAGGTGGTATGATAGGATGTGTGCGTCCTTCTATCAGGAATGCTTTTAAGAAACAATATAGTATTTGAAATTATCTGCTGGATGATACCTTATTTTCTCTAATGTTTATACAATGTACTACTGACAGGACCTACCTACTCATAGTTAACGTATCACTACTCTCGCGTTTCAAACAAAAGAACCAAAACCCGTGCTGTCTGGTACCAAGTAGATGACATACCTGGTTAAGAGAGGAAGTGCTGTAAAATTGCCATCCCAGGCGTGTGGAAACTCACTGACAGAGACCAGAAGGAGCACACTGCAAAAGCCACAGCACTGACAGCAGGTGTCCTGAAATGGTCCGCAACAATGGAATTTGCTTTCCTTTTAAAGCAATAGAAACACATAAATAACAGGTGGCAGATTAATATTGGTGGTAAAAACGATCACTGAGGAGTTTAGGAGTACCCAGGAGTGCCACCTGGCTGGACGTTAATTCTACGTCTCCTGCATCGTGCTACAGGCTGTGGGAGGAAACGGAGGTGCTACTTTTCCATTAAGATTGCTACTTCATCGTGTGCCTACACCGGGACGGGACAAAGGCCACGTCGGAAGCGTCACTCTGGCATTTATTAAATTCTGAATTACTGATTCTCTGATTACTTTTAAAAGGCATTTTGTCACTCTGTCCTGCAACAGTACCGCGCCAGCAGCCGCTGTGGTAAGTCACTAGGCTCTCTGGCAGCGTTTAGCCACGCACGCAGGTGCCAGCCCTTAAAGGCTTCCGTCCCTCCCCGGTTCTGGCGTCCGGTGGCATCTCCCTGGCCCAGGCTGCCCCCGGCCGTTGCGGGCCACCTCCCGGAGTCGGCTCCCAAGCC